>NC_092051.1:3338787-3416231 GCF_003086295.3 Arachis hypogaea
AGTTCCTATAGATGCCAATCATTCTAAACTTCAATGGATAAAGTGAGATGCCAAAACTATTCAAGAGGCAAAAAGCTATAAGTCCCGCTCATATGATTGAAGCTCTGTTTCATTGATAGTTTGGAATTTATAGTATATTCTCTTCTTTTTATCCTATTTGATTTTCAGTTGCTTGGGGACAAGCAACAATTTAAGTTTGGTGTTGTGATGAGCGGATAATTTATACGCTTTTTGGCATTGTTTTTAGTATGTTCTTAGTAGGATCTAGTTACTTTTAGGGATGTTTTCATTAGTTTTTATGTTAAATTCACATTTCTGGACTTTACTATGAGTTTGTGTGTTTTTCTGTGATTTCAGGTATTTTCTGGCTGAAATTGAGGGACTTGAGCAGAAATCAGATTCAGAGGTTGAAAAAGGACTGCTGATGCTGTTGGATTCTGACCTCCTTGCACTCAAAGTGGATTTTCTGGAGCTACAGAACTCGAAATGGCGCGCTTCCAATTGCGTTGGAAAGTAAACATCCAGGGCTTTCCAGCAATATATAATAGTCTATACTTTGACCAAGAATTGACGACGTAAACTGGCGTTCAACGCCAGCCTTCTACCCAAATCTGGCGTCCAGCGCCAGAAAAGGATCCAAAGCCAGAGTTGAACGCCCAAACTGGCACAGAAACTGGCGTTCAACTCCACAAATGGCCTCTGCACGTGCAACACTCAGGCTCAGCCCAAACACACACCAAGTGGGCCCCGGAAGTGGATTTATGCATCAATTACTTACTCATGTAAACCCTAGTAGCTAGTTTATTATAAATAGGACCTTTTACTATTGTATTAGGTATCTTTGATCAGTTGTATGCTATCTTAGATCACAATAGGGGGCTGGCCATCTCGGCCATGCCTGGACCTTCACTTATGTATTTTCATACGGTAGAGTTTCTACACTCCATAGATTAAGGTGTGGAGCTCTGCTGTTCCTCAAAGATTAATGCAAAGTACTTCTGTTTTCTATTCAACTCATCTTATTTCACTTCTAAGATATCCATTCGTACCCAAGAACATGATGAAGGTGATGATTATGTGTGACGCTCATCACTATCTCCCCTATGAACACGTGCCTGACAAACACTTCCGTTCTACATGAATTAAGCTAGAATGAATATCTCTTAGATCTCCTAACCAGAATCTTCGTGGCGTAAGCTAGAATGATGGCGGCATTCAAGAGAATCCGGAAGGTCTAAACCTTGTCTGTGGTATTCTGAGTAGGATTCAATGATTGAATGACTGTGACGAGCTTCAAACTCGCGAGTGCTGGGCGTTAGTGACAGACGCAAAAGGAGGGTGAATCCTATTCCAGCATGATCGGGAACCGACAGATGAATAGCCGTGCCGTGACAGGGTGCGTGAGCATATTATTCACTGAGAGGAGGGGATGTAGCCACTGACAATAGTGATGCCCTTGCATAAAGCCAGCCATGGAAAGGAGTAAGACTGATTGGATGAAGATAGCAGGAAAGCAGAGGTTCAGAGGAACGAAAAGCATCTCCATTCGCTTATCTGAAATTCCTACCAATGATTTACATAAGTATCTCTATCCCTATTTTATTATATAATATTCGAAAACACCATTATCACTTTATATCTGCCTGACTGAGATTTACAAGGTGACCATAGCTTGCTTCATACCAACAATCTCCGTGGGATTCGACCCTTACTCACGTAAGGTATTACTTGGACGACCCAGTGCACTTGCTGGTTAGTTGTATCGAAGTTGTGACAAATTATGAATTAAGATCAAAGCACCAAGCTTTGGAGCCATTACCAGGGATTGTTCGAGCCTGGACATCACAATTTCGTGCACCAATACCTTATCCTCAAAAACTCCGGAAAGAGGAGCAGGATAAGCAATTCGCTCGCTTTGCAGATTATCTAAGGACTCTTGAAATAAAGATTCCATTTGCAGAGGCACTTGAGCAAATACCTTCTTATGCCAAGTTCATGAAAGAGATCTTGAGTCATAAAAAGGAGTGGAGAGAAACAGAAAGAGTTCTCCTCACTGAAGAATGCAGTGCAGTCATTCTGAAAAGCTTTCCTGAAAAGCTTAAAGACCCTGGAAGTTTCCTGATACCATGCATACTAGAAGGTGATTGCACCAAGACAGCTTTGTGCGATCTTGGGGCAAGCATCAACCTGATACCTGCATCCACTATCAGGAAGCTTGGCTTAACTGAAGAAGTTAAACCAACCCGGATATGTCTCCAACTTGCTGATGGTTCCACTAAATACCCATCAGGCGTGATTGAAGACATGATTGTCAGAGTTGGGCCATTCGCCTTTCCCACTGACTTTGTTGTGCTGGAGATGGAGGAGCACAAGAGTGCTACTCTCATTCTAGGAAGACCCTTCCTAGCAACTGGACGATCCCTCATTGACGTCCAACAGGGGGAAATAACCCTGAGAGTCAATGATGATGAGTTCAAGTTGAACGCTGTCAAAGCCATGCAGCATCCAGACACATCAACAGACTGCATGAAAGTTGATCTTATTGATTCTTTGGTAGAAGAGATCAACATGGCTGAGAGTCTCGAATCAGAGTTGGAAAACATCTTTAAAGATGTTCAGCCTGATTTGGAGGATTCAGGGGACATGAAAGAGCCTCTGAACTTTCTTCTAAAAGAGGAAAAACCTCATAAACCCGAGCTCAAGCCACTACCACCATCCTTGAAATATGCATTTCTAGGAGAAGGTGATACTTTTCCAGTGATCATAAGCTCTGCTCTAAGTTCACAGGAAGAGGAAGCATTTATTCAAGTGCTAAGGACACACAAGACAACTCTTGGGTGGTCCATAGGTGACCTTAAGGGCATAAGCCCAGCTAGATGCATGCACAAAATCCTATTGGAGGATAATGCCAAACCGGTGGTTCAGCCACAGAGGCGGCTAAATCCAGCCATGAAGGAAGTGGTGCAGAAAGAGTCACCAAATTACTAGAGGCTGGGATTATTTATCCCATTTCTGATAGCCCCTGGGTGAGCCCTGTTCAAGTCGTCCCAAAAAAGGGAGGCATGACAGTGATTCATAATGAAAAAAATGAACTGGTTCCTACAAGAACAGTTACAGGGTGGCGCATGTGTATTGACTACAGAAGGCTCAATACAGCCACCAGAAAGGATCATTTTCCTTTACCATTCATAGACCAGATGCTAGAGAGACTAGCAGGTCATGATTATTACTGCTTTTTGGATGGCTATTCAGGCTATAACCAGATTGCAGTGGATCCCCAGGATTAAGAGAAAACAGCATTCACATGTCCATCTAGAGTATTTGCTTATAGAAGGATGCCCTTTGGGCTATGTAATGCGCCTGCAACCTTCCAGAGATGCATGCTCTCTATTTTCTCTGACATGGTGGAAAAATTTCTAGAAGTCTTCATGGATGACTTCTCAGTATATGGAGACTCATTCAGCTCCTGTCTTGATCACCTGAAACTTGTTCTGAAAAGATGCCAAGAAACCAACCTAGTTTTAAACTAGGAAAAGTGTCACTTCATGGTGACTGAAGGAATTGTTCTTGGGCATAAAATCTCAAACAAGGGAATAGAGGTGGATCAGGCAAAAATAGAGGTAATTGAAAAATTACCACCACCTGCCAATGTTAAGGCAATCAGAAGCTTTCTGGGGCACGCAGGATTCTATAGGAGGTTTATAAAGGATTTTTCAAAAATCGCAAAACCTCTAAGCAATCTGCTAGCTGCTGACACGCCATTTGTGTTTGACACAAAGTGCCTGCATGCGTTTGAAACGCTGAAAGCTAAGCTGGTCACAGCACCAGTCATTTCTGCACCAGACTGGACATTACCATTTGAGCTAATGTGTGATGCCAGTGATCATGCTATTGGTGCAGTATTGGGACAGAGGCATGACAAGCTTCTGCATGTCATTTATTATGCCAGTCGCGTTCTAAATGATGCCCAGAAAAATTACACAACCACAGAAAAAGAACTACTTGCAGTGGTTTATGCCATTGACAAGTTCAGATCATACTTAGTAGGATCAAAAGTGATTGTGTATACCGATCATGCTGCTCTTAAATATCTACTCACAAAGCAGGATTTAAAACCCAGGCTCATCAGATGGGTATTGCTTCTGCAAGAGTTTGATATAGAAATAAGAGACAGAAAAGGGACAGAGAACCAAGTGGCTGATCATCTATCCCGGATAGAGCCAGTGGAAGGGACGTCCCCCCCTTCTCTAGAGATCTCTGAGACGTTTCCTGATGAGCATTTATTCGCCATTCAGGAAGCACCATGGTTTGCCGATATTGCAAACTACAAAGCCGCAAGGTTCATACCAAAGGAGTACAACAGGATACAAAAGAAAAAATTAATTACTGATGCAAAGTACTACTTGTGGGATGAACCTTATCTCTTTAAGAGATGTGCAGACGGAATTATCCGTAGGTGTGTGCCTAGAGAAGAAGCACAGAGGATCCTGTGGCATTGCCACGGATCTCAATATGGAGGCCATTTCGGAGGTGAGCGAACAGCCACCAAGGTCCTCCAATGTGGCTTCTATTGGCCCACACTCTATAAAAATTCCCGAGAGTTTGTACGTAAATGTGACAGTTGCCAAAGAGTTGGTAACCTGCCTCATGGTTACGCCATGCCTCAACAAGGAATCTTGGAAATTGAGTTGTTTGACGTATGGGGAATTGACTTCATGGGACCTTTCCCACCATCATACTCAAACACTTATATTCTGGTGGCAGTTGACTATGTATCAAAATGGGTTGAGGCTATTGCCACACCCACCAATGATACTAAAACAGTGCTGAAGTTCCTCCAGAAACATATCTTTAGCAGGTTTGGTGTCCCTAGAGTGTTAATCAGTGATGGGGGCACTCACTTCTGCAATAAACATCTGTACTCTGCCATGGTTCGGTATGGAATTCGCCACAAGGTAGCCACTCCATATCATCCACAAACCAATGGGCAAGCTGAAGTCTCTAATAGAGAATTAAAGAGAATCCTAGAACGGACAGTAAATACCCGTAGAAAGGATTGGGCACGGAGCTTGGATGATGCTCTGTGGGCTTACAGAACAGCATTCAAGACCCCTATAGGGACCTCTCCATACCAACTAGTGTAATGTAAGGCATGTCACCTGCCCGTGGAACTGGAACATAAGGCCTACTGGGCAACCAGATTCCTAAACTTTGATGCCAAATTAGCAGGAGAAAAAAGATTGCTCCAGCTAAATGAGCTAGAGGAGTTCAGATTCACAGCTTTCGAAAATGCCAAGCTATATAAAGAAAAATAAAAAAAGTGGCATGACAGAAAGCTGTCATCTAGAATCTTTGAACCAGGACAGAAGGTTCTGTTGTTTAACTCTAGACTCAGGCTATTCCCCGGGAAACTGAAATCCCGGTGGAGGGGACCATACGTGATTACAAGTGTGTCACCATATGGTTATGTGGAGCTTCAAGATATCAATTCTGATAAGAAGTTCATTGTCAATGGACAGAGAATCAAGCATTATCTTGAAGGCAACATTGAGCAAGAATGCTCAAGGCTGAAGCTAGATTAAAAGCTCAGCAAGGTCCAGCTAAAGACAATAAAGAAGCGCTTGCTGGGAGGCAACCCAGCCATGGGGCAACAATCCTCTAAGCATTTTGCCCTATTTTTATTTTTATTTTTATTTTTATTTGTTTATATAGAGTTCATTGACAATAAGGTAAATAATCATTTACAGAAGACCTCGGCACACAAAACAGAGTAAAAGAGCTCAATGGCAAGAAAACGCCAGTAAAGGGGCATTTTGGGCGTTCAGCGCCCAAAATGGGCATCCACTGGGCGCTGAACGCCAGTAATGGTAGCAATCTGGGCGTTCAACGCCAGAAATGGCCACCCACTGGGCGTTGAACGCCAGTAATGGCAGCAACTGGGCGCTGAACGCCCAGGAGATCAGCATTTGGGCGCTGAACGCCCAAAACAAGCAGTGTTTGGGCGTTCAAACGCCAGGAAGACAGGGAGGAGCCAAATCCATTTGTCCCACACGTATTTCCATTTTAATTTCAAATTTTATGCTTCAATGCATGATTTTTACATGAACATGTCAAGAACCCTGATTTCTAAAATCCTTAATTTCTAAAAATCCATCTTTCCAAATTCAATCCAACTCTTTTCAAAATCTTTTCTGAAAACAAATCTATCTTTTTCACTCAAAAATCTTTTCAACTAATCCATATCTTTTTCAAATATCCATATTATCTTTTTCAAAATTCAGAGTTATCTTTTTCAAAAATCTATCATATCTTTTCAAAATTAAACTCTATCTTCTATCTTATCTTTTTCAACTCAATCTTTTTATCTTATCTCTTCCATTTTTTCGAAAAGCCACCCCCCACCCCTTTAAAATTGGGTTCGGCCTCCCCCCTCCTCTATCAACAAGTGCACCTCGATCTCCTTCTATCCCTCTCCTTTCTTTTCTTTTGCTTGAGGAAAAGCAAACCTCTAAGTTTGGTGTGTTTTTCCGAGATCACTAAGATCATGGCTCCCAAAGGAAAACAATCCACTCCAAGAGGCAAGAAAGAGAGCGTTCCAAAACCACTTTGGAATCAAGGGAAGTTCTTATCTAAAGAACATTCAGACCATTATCTTAAAGTAATGGGTCTGAGATCAGTGATCCCGGAAGTTAGATTCGATCTGAAAGAAGACGAATATCCGGAGATCCAGGAGCAAATTCGAATCAGGAACTGGGAAGTCCTAGCTAATCCTGAAACGAAAATAGGAAGGAACATGGTCCAGGAGTTCTATGCTAATATGTGGCAGACTGACAAGCAAAGACTATCTGGAACTGCCTGCTACAAATTTCGGACCATGGTCAGGGGAAAGATTGTTCATACCACCCCTGACAAGATCAGAGAGATATTAAAGCTACCTCAGCTAAAGGATGATCCAGACTCCTTCAACAGGAGGATGATGAGAGCAGACATTGGCCTAGATAAGATTCTAGAGGACATATGTATCCCTGGAGCCAGGTGGACCACCAACACAAAGGGCGTCCCAAATCAACTCAAGAGGGAGGATCTCAAACCAGTTGCCAGAGGATGGCTGGACTTCATTGGGCGTTCTCTGTTGCCCACTAGCAACCGTTCTGAAGTCACAGTTAAAAGAGCAGTGATGATTCATTGCATCATGATGGGAAAGGAAGTGGAGGTTCATCAGCTGATTTCAACAGAGCTCTATAAGATTGCTAACAAAAATTCAAGAGAGGCCAGGTTGGCTTATCCAAGCGTGATTTCTCTGCTCTGCAAGGACGCTGGAGTAAGAATGGGAATAACTGAATATATCCTAATTGAAAAGTCAATCACCAAAGCATCAATGGAGAGACAACAAGCACAGGAGGATCTTATCAAGAAGAGAGCACAGGAATTCCTCCCAGAGATTCCTCAAGCAGAATATTGGGAATATCTTGAGACGTCTGTCACCAAGATACAGGAAGCTATGGAGCAAATAATAAAACAACAGAAGGAACACAGTCAAATGCTAACCCATATGTTTAAAGAACAAGAGGAGCAGGGACGTGACTTAAGGGAACTGAAGCGCCAAAAGTCTTCTGTAATACCAAGCATCCCAAGGATCAGAGGAACACCCATACTCCCAGAATAAAGGTTGTTAATTTCCAATTTCTGCCTTAACTCTGTGACAGTGTCCTTATAAAAAGTTTACCTTAGAAGTCATATAATAGTAATTAGTATCTATTTGATTTTATCTCCAATTAAGCTATAGTTTATTTTTCTCATCATCATTAAACATGAATAAAATAGTAGATCTTTTGAATAAGAAGCAATAAAATTGGGAGTTTAATAAAAGAAATTCTAATTGGTTAAATGTGGTGGCAATGCTTTCTGTCTTCTGAATGAATGTTTGAACAGTGCATATGTCTTTTGAATTTGTTGTTTAAGACTGTTAAATATGTTGGCTCTTGAAAGAATGATGAACATGAGACATGTTATTGATAATCTGAAAAATAAAAAAAAAATGATTCTTGAAGCAAGAAAAAGCAGCAAAGAACAAAGCTTGCAGAAAAAAAAAAAAGCAAGCAGAAAAAGCCAGTAACCCTTAAAACCAAAAGGCAAGGGCAAATAAAAGGGATCCCAAGGCTTTGAGCATCAGTGGATAGGAGGGCCTAAAGGACTAAAATCCTGGTCTAAGCGGCTAAACCAAGCTGTCCCTAACCATGTGCTTGTGGCGTGCAGGTGTCAAGTGAAAACTTGAGACTGAGCGGTTAAAGTCAAGGTCCAAAGCAAAAAGAAGAGTGTGCTTAAGAACTCTGGACACCTCTAATTGGGGACTTTAGCAAAGCTGAGTCACAATCTGAAAAGGTTCACCCAGTTATGTGTCTGTGGCATTTATGTATCCGGTAGTAATACTGGAAAACAAAGTGCTTAGGGCCACGGCCAAGACTCATAAAGAAGCTGTGTTCAAGAATCATCACACTGAACTAAGAGAATCAATAACACTATCTGAATTCTGAGTTCGTATAGATGCCAATCACTCTGAGCTTCAATGGATAAAGTGAGATGCCAAAACTGTTCAGAAGCAAAAAGCTACTAGTCCCGCTCATCTAATTAGGATCTGAGCTTCAATCAAAAACTTTAAGATATTATTGCTTCTCAACCTATTAGTCTTCTATTTTATTTGTCTAAGTTGCTTGAGGACAAGCAACAGTTTAAGTTTGGTGTTGTGATGAGCGGATATTTTATACGCTTTTTGGGGATAATTTCATATAGTTTTGAGTATGTTTTAGTTAGTTTTTAGTCTATTTCTATTAGTTTTTAGGAAAAATTCATATTTATGGACTTTACTATGAGTTGTGTGTTTTTCTGTAATTTCAGGTATTTTTCTGGCTGAAATTGAAGGAGCTGAGCAAAAATCTGATTCAGGCTGAAAAAGGACTGCTGATGCTGTTGGATTCTGACCTCCCTGCACTCAAAGTGGATTTTCTGGAGCTACAGAACTCGAAATGGCGTGCTTCCAATTGCGTTGGAAAGTAGACATCCAGGGATTTCCAGCAATATATAATAGTCCATACTTTGCACAAGAATAGACGACGTAAACTGGCGTTCAACGCCAGTCCTCTGCCCAATTCTGGCGTCCAGCGCCAGAAAAGGATCAAAAACTGGAGTTGAACGCCCAAACTGGCACAAAAACTGGCGTTCAACTCCACAAATGGCCTCTGCACGTGGATTGCTTAAGTCTCAGCCCCATCACACACCAAGTGGGCCCCAGCACACACCAAGTGGGCCCCAGAAGTGGATCTCTGCATCATCCATCACAGTCTACTCATATTTTGTAACCCTAGGCTACTAGTTTAGTATTTAAACAACTTTTAGAGACTTATTTTGTATCTCATGACATTTCAGATCTAAACTTTGTATTCTCTGACGGCATGAGTCTCTAAACCCCATTGTTGGGGGTGAGGAGCTCTGCTGTGTCTCGATGAATTAATGCAAGTATTTCTGTTTTCCATTCAAACACGCTTGTTCCTATCTAAGATGTTCATTCGCGCTTAACTGTGATGAAGGTGATGATCTGTGACATTCATCATCTTCCTCAAACCACGAACGTGTGCCTGACAACCACCTCCGTTCTATATCCGATTGAATGAGTATCTCTTAGATTCCTTAATCAGAATCTCCGTGGTATAAGCTAGAACTGATGGCGGCATTCATGAGAATCCGGAAAGTCTAAACCTTGTCTGTGGTATTCCGAGTAGGATTCAAGGATTGAATGACTGTGACGAGCTTCAAACTCCTGAAGGTTGGGCGTTAGTGACAGATGCAAAAGGATAGTAAATCCTATTCCAACCGGATCGAGAACCAACCGGTGATTAGCCGTGCTGTGACAGAGCGCGTGAGCGTAGTTTTCACTAGAAGGATGGAAGGTAGCCATTGACAACGGTGATCCACCAACACACAGCTTGCCATAGGAGGACGTGCGTGCGTGAATCAGAAGACAGAGGAAAGCAGAGATTCAGAAGACAAAGCATCTCCAAAACTCCAACATATTCTCCATTACTGCACAACAAGTAACCTTTAATTTATGCTCTCCTGGTTATTCACAATTCAACTGATAAACATAATTGACTTCCTGACTAAGATTTACAAGATAACCATAGATTGCTTCAAACCAACAATCTCCGTGGGATTCGACCCTTACTCACGTGAGGTATTACTTGGACGACCCAGTGCACTTGCTGGTTAGTGGTACGCGTTGTGAAAAGTGTGATTCACAATTCGTGCACCAAATTGTCTGCCATCTCCAATGAGATTCTAGCAGCTTGAACCTCAAAGATTCCAAGTTTCTCCATTACAGAGAGTGGCATGAGGTTTATCCCTGACCCAAGGTCACATAGAGCCTTCTCAAAGGTCATGGTGCCTACGGTGCAAGGTATTAGGAACTTTCCAGGATCCTGTTTCTTTTGAGGCATCCTCAGTTGATCCAATGCATTTAGTTCATTGGTGAACAGGGGAGGTTCATCTCCCCAAGTCTCATTACCAAATAAATTGGCATTCAGCTTCATGATTGCACCAAGGAACTTGGCAACTTGCTCTTCAGTAACATCTTCATTCTCTTCAGAAGAAGAATACTCTTCAGAGCTCATGAATGTTGTAAGGAGGTTCAATGGAATCTCTATGGTCTCTAGATGAGTCTCAGATTCCTTTGGTTCCTCAAAGGGAAACCCCTTGTTGATCACTGGACGTCCCAGGAGGTCTTCCTAACTGGGATTCACATCCTTTTCTCCTCTTGTGGGTTCAGCCATGATGGTCAATTCAATGGCCTTGCACTCTCCTTTTGGATTTTCTTCTGTATTGCTTGGGAGAGTATTAGGAGGGATTTCAGTGATCTTTTTACTCAGCTGGCCCACTTGTGCTTCCAAATTTCTAATGGAGGACCTTGTTTCATTCATGAAACTCACAGTGGCCTTAGATAGATCAGAGACTAAGTTTGCTAAATTAGAGGTATTTTGTTCAGAGTTCTCTATTTGTTGCTGAGTAGATGATGGAAAAGGTTTATTATTGTTAAACCTGTTTCTTCCACCATTATTAAAGCCTTGTTGAGGCTTTTGTTGATCCTTCCATGAGAAATTTGGATGATTTCTCCATGATGAGTTATAGGTGTTTCCATAAGGTTCACCTAAGTAATTTACCTCTGCTATTGCAGGGTTCTCAGGATCATAGGCTTCTTCTTCAGAAGGCGCCTCTTGAGTACTATTGGATGCAGCTTGCATTCCATTCAGACTCTGAGAAATCATATTGACTTGCTGAGTCAATATTTTATTCTGAGCCAATATGTCATTCAGAGTATTAATTTCAAGAACTCCTTTCTTCATAGGCGTCCCAGTATTCACAGGATTCCTTTCAGAAGTTTACATGAACTGGTTATTAGCAACCATGTCAATGAGTTCTTGAGCTTCTGCAGGCGTTTTCTTTAGGTGAATGGATCCACCTACATAATGGTCCAGTGACATCTTCGATAACTCCGACAGACCATCATAGAATATATTCAGGATGGTCCATTCTGAAAGCATGTCAGAAGGACACTTTTTGGTCAACTGTTTGTATCTTTCCCAAGCTTCATAGAGGGATTCACCATCTTTTTGTTTGAAGGTTTGAACATCCACTCTAAGCTTGCTCAGCTTTTGAGGAGGAAAGTACTTAGCTAAGAAAGCCGTGACCAGCTTATCCCAAGAGTTCAGGCTATCTTTAGGTTGAGAATCCAACCATATTCTAGCTCTGTCTCTTACAGCAAACGGGAAAAGCATAAGCCTGTAGACTTCAGGATCTACTCTATTAGTCTTAACAGTATCACATATTTGCAAGAATTCAGTTAAGAACTGAAAAGGATCTTCAGATGAAAGTCCATGAAACTTGCAGTTCTGCTGCATCAGAGAAACTAATTGAGGTTTCAGCTCAAAATTATTTGCTCCAATGGTAGGGATGGAGATACTTCTTCCATGTAAATTAGAATTAGGTGCAGTGAAGTCACCAAGCATCCTCCTTGCATTATTATTATTTTCGGCTGCCATCTCCTCTTCCTGTTTGAAAATTCCTGTAAGGTTGTCTCTGGATTGTTTTATTTTAGCTTCTCTTAATTTTCTTTTTAGAGTCCTTTCAGGTTCAGGATCTGCTTCAACAAGAATATTCTTGTCCTTGCTCCTGCTCATATGACAAAGAAGGGAATAGCAAAATAATAATAAAGATCCTTTTTGCCCAGGTATAGAGGTTCCCTTGTGTGAGTAGAAGAGAAGAAGAGTAGAAGAAAAGAAGAAGAGAAAATCTGAACTCAGAGAGAGAGAGAGAGGGGGTTCGGATTTTTGGTGAGTGAGGAAGAGATGTTAGTAAATGAATAAATAAATAGAAGGAGATGAGAGAAAAAGAGGATTTTCGAAAATAATTTTTAAAGAAGAGTTAGTGATTTTCGAAAATAGTTTTTTTTTTTTTAAAAAAAAGGTTAGTAATTTTCGAAAATTAAAATAAAAAATTAAAATAATTAGTTAATTAAAAAGAAATTTTGAAAAAGAGGGAAGATATTTTCGAAAATTAGAGAGAGAGAGAGAGTTAGGTAGTTTTGAAAAAGATAAGAAATAAACAAAAAGTTAGTTAGTTAGTTGAAACAAATTTGAAAATCAATTTTGAAAAGATAAGAAGATAAGAAGTTAGAGAAGGTATTTTAAAATCAATTTTTTGAAAAAGATAAGAATTTAAAAAAAAAGGTATGATAGGAGGATATGATTAGAATTAGTTTTGAAAAAGATTTGATTTTTAAAATCATAATTAATGACTTGATTCACAAGAAATCACAAGATATGATTCTATGATTTAAAGTTTGAATCTTTCTTAACAAGCAAGTAACAAACTTGAAATTTTTGAATCAAAACATTAATTGATAATGATATTTTCGAAAATTATGGGATAAAATTAAGAAAAAGATTTTTGGAAAATATTTTTATAATTTTCGAAAATAAATAAGAAAAATGAAAAAGATTTGATTTTTGAAAAAGATTTTGAAAAAGATAAGGTTTTTAAATTGAAAATTTGATTTGACTCATGAAAACAACTAGATTTTAAAATTTTTTAAAAAAGTCAATCCAAATTTTCAAAATTTATGAGAGAAAAAGGGAAAGATATATTTTTTTTATTTTTTGAATTTTTAATGATGAGAGAGAAAAACATGAAAAATGATGCAATGCATGAAAATTTTTGGATCAAAGTATGTGATGAATGCAAGAATGCTATGAATGTCAAGATGAACACCAAGAACACTTTGAAGATCATGATGAACATCAAGAACTTATTTTTGAAAAATTTTTGATGCAAAGAAAACATGCAAGACACCAAACTTAAAAAAATTTTCATGTATAGACACTATGGATGCAAAAATGCATATGAAAAACAACATATGATGCAAAACAAGAAAACATCAAGATCAAACAAGAAGATTTACCAAGAACAACTTGAAGATCATGAAAAACACTATGAATGCATGAATTTTTTCGAAAAATGCAAGATGAATATGCAATTGACACCAGACTCAAACAACAAACATAAAATATTTTTGATTTTTATGATTTTCTAATTTTTTTGGTATTTTTTTTCGAAAATTATTTAGAAAAAGAAAAATAAGGATTCCAAAATTTTTAATATGAATTCCAGGAATCTTGCATTGTTAGTCTAAAGCTTCAGTCCAGGAATTAGACATGGCTCACTAGCCAGCCGAGCTTTCAATGAAAGCTCCAGTCCAAAACACTAGACATGGCCAATGGCCAGCCAAGCTTCAGCATGTAACATCAGAATATACTGCTCATTACTTATCAAAGTAACTTGCCTCTATGCTGATGGTTTGGAAACCTCAGTCCAAAAGAATTTAGACATGGCTTTATAGCCAGCCAGGCTTCACATGCTTCATGAAACACTAGAATTCATTCTTAAAAATTCTGAAGAAAAATATATTTTTGAAAACATTTATTTTTAAATTTTTTTCGAAAACAAAGGAGAAATTTTTGAAAAATTTTTTGAAAAATTCTTTTGAAAGTAAAACAAAAAGAGAATTACCTAATCTGAGCAACAAGATGAACCGTCAGTTGTCCAAACTCGAACAATCCCCGGCAACGGTGCCAAAAACTTGGTGTTGTTGCCGGATCAAAAATTTGGCATTGATGTTACCGGACCAAAAGCTTGCCGAAAACTCAAACAATCCCCGGCAACGGCGCCAAAAACTTGGTATGCGAAATCGTGATCACTCAGATTTAGGTTTGTAAAATTATTTGTTCGTTCTTTCCCTGGCAATGGCACCAAAAATGGATGCACAGAACCATGGTCCAATCATAACTTCACAACTTCGCACAACTAACCAGCAAGTGCACTGGGTCGTCCAAGTAATAAAACCTTACGTGAGTAAGGGTCGATCCCACGGAGATTGTTGGTATGAAGCAAGCTATGGTCACCTTGTAAATCTCAGTCAGGCGGATATCAAATAGCTTTGGAGTTTTCGAAAATAAATAATGAATAAATAGAAAATAAGGATAGAAACACTTATGTAATTCATTGGTGAGAATTTCAGATAAGCGTATAGAGATGCGTTCATCCCTCTAAACTTCTGCTTTCCTGCTGTCTTCATCCAATCAGTCTTACTCCTTTCTATGGCTAGCTTTGTGTAAAGACATCACCTTTGTCACTGGCTACTTTTTATCCTCTCTGGAAAATGGTTCGATGCGCTGTCACTGCATGGCTAATCGTCTGGAGGCATCACCGTGATCAATGGCTGCGTCCTATCCTCTCTGTGAAAATGGTTCGATGCGCTGTCACTACATGGCTAATCATCTGGAGGTTCTCGATCATACTGGAATAGGATTTACTATCCTTTTGTGTCTGTCACTACGCCCAGCACTCGCGAGTTTGAAGCTCATCACAGTCATTCAATCCTCGAGTCCTACTCGGAATACCACAGACAAGGTTTAGACTTTCCGGACTCTCATGAATGCCGCCATCAATCTAGCTTATACCACGAAGATTCTGATTAAGAGATCCAAGAGATACTCATTCAATCTAAGGTGGAATGGAAGTGGTTGTCAGGCACGCGTTCGTGGGGAATGATGATGATTGTCACGTTCATCACATTCAGGTTGAAGTACGAATGAATATCTTAGAAGCGGAATAAGTTGAATTGAATAGAAAACAGTAGTACTTTGCATTAATCTTTGAGGAACAGCAGAGCTCCACACCTTAATCTATGGAGTGTACAAACTCTACCATTGAAAATACATAAGTGATGAAGGTTCAGGCATGGCTGAGAGACCAGCCCCCAAACGTGATCTCAGATAGCATATGACTGATCAATGATTTCTAATACAATAGTAAAAGGTCCTATTTATACTAAACTAGTTACTAGGGTTTACAGAAGTAAGTAATTGATGTATAAATCCACTTCCGGGGCCCACTTGGTGTGTGCTTGGGCTGAGCTTGAATGTTACACGTGCAGAGGTCATTCTTGGAGTTGAACGCCAGTTTGTAACGTATTTCTGGCGTTCAACTCTAGCTTGTAATGTGTTTCTGGCGTTTAACTCCAGACAGCAGCGTAGAACTGGCGTTCAACGCCCTTTTACGTCGTCTAAACTCGGCAAAAGTATGGACTATTATATATTGCTGGAAAGCCCTGGATGTCTACTTTCCAACGCAATTGGAAGCGCGCAATTTTGAGTTCTGTAGCTCCAGAAAATCCACTTTGAGTGCAGGGAGGTCAGAATCCAACAGCATCAGCAGTCCTTCTTCAACCTCTGAATCTGATTTTTGCTCAAGTCCCTCAATTTCAGCCAGAAAATACCTGAAATCACAGAAAAATACACAAACTCATAGTAAAGTCCAGAAATGTGAATTTAACATAAAAACTAATAAAAACATCCCTAAAAGTAACTAGATCCTACTAAAAACATACTAAAAATAATGCCAAAAAGCGTATAAATTATCCGCTCATCAGGCATCACACATAATCTCAAAAGGCTGGCTCCAGTCTGGTCCTCTCACAATTGGAGCTTGAGTCAGGGTGATCTTCAGCTTATCAAATGCTTGTATGCAATCCTCACTAAACTCGAACTCAATATCTTTCTGCAGTAGTCTGGATAAGGGTAGTGCTACCTTACTAAAGTCCTTGATGAATCTTCGGTAAAAACCTGCATGGCCAAGGAACGAACGGACTTCCCTCATGGAGGAGGGGTAAGGTAAACTAGAAATGACATCTGCCTTTGCTTGATCTACAGAAATACCAGTATTAGACACAACATGTCCTAGAACAATCCCTTGTTTGACCATAAAATGACACTTTTCAAAATTTAAAACAAGATTTGAACTAATACACCTGTCTAATACTCTAGATAAAATATCTAAGCAAAGGCTAAAGGAATCACCATAAACACTAAAATCGTCCATGAAAACTTCCATACAGTCTTCAATAAGATCTGAAAAGATACTCATCATGCATCTTTGGAAAGTAGCCGGTGCATTACATAAGCCAAAAGGCATCCTTTTGTATTCATACGTTCCAAAGAGGCATGTAAAAGTGGTATTCTCCTGATCTTCAGGAGCTATGTGAATTTGAAAATAGCCTATATAACCATCTAAAAAGCAGTAATGGAATTTACCTAAGAGGCGATCAAGCATCTGATCAATAAATGGCAAGGGGTAATAATCCTTGCGAGTAGCTTGGTTGAGACGCCTATAGTCAATGCAAACCCTCCATGAATTCTGCACTCTAGTTGTCAGGAGCTCTCCTTGCTCATCCTTTACTGTTGTGACTCCAGAGTTCTTGGGTACCACTTGTACTGGACTGACCCATTCACTATCTGAGATGGGGTAAATAATATCTGTTTCAAGTAGCCTGGTCACTTCTTTCTTGACAACTTCTAAGATGGTGGGATTCAGTCTTATTTGAGGTTGATGGACAGGCTTTGATCTCTCTTCCAGGAATATTCTGTGCTCACAAACTTGAGGGCTGATGCCTACTATATCCGCCAAGCTCCACCCAATTACTTTCTTATGTTTTCTCAGCATGTTAAGCAGCTGCTCTTCCTGTTGGGAAGTGAGTTCCTTTGCAATAATGACTGGAAACTTCTGATTATCCTCAAGGTAAGCATACTTGAGGTGTGGAGGAAGGGATTTCAATTCCAATTTCTGCTCATGGTTAGGCTCTGGGTCATCTGGATCTGTGTGTGGCAATATAATTTCTTCAAGAAGCTTAGAGGGCTTTCCCACACTTGCATCTTACTCCATGTGCATTTCTTCTATTTCTTCCTGATGGACTGCAGCCACAGCCTCATCAATAATATCGCACTGGAAGATGGAGTGGTCTTCTGGTGGGTGTCTCATTGCTTCATCCAGATTGAAGCTCACTGTTCTGCCATCTACCTCAAAAGAATAGGTTCCTAAGTGGGCGTCCAGCTTGAATTTTGAAGTCTTCAGAAATGGTCTTCCTAGTAGGACAGATGAAGGTTTTCCTGAGTCATTAGGGGGCATCTCCAAGATATAAAAGTCAATAGGGAATGTCAGCCCCTTAATGCTCATGAGCACGTCTTCAGCAATTCCAACTACAGAGATTATGCTTTTATTTGCTAAAACAAAATGTGCTGCCGACCTTTTTAAGGGAGGGAGCCTTAAAACATCATATACAGATAATGGCATAATACTCACACAAGCACCCAAATCACACATAAAGTAAAATTTGAATACCATCAATAGTACAAGTAACCATGCATGGACCTGGGTCACTACATTTTTCCGGTATATCACCCATTAAATCAGATATAGAATTACCTAAAGGAATGGTTTCTAATACATTAATTTTATCCTTATGTATGCACAAGTCTTTTAGAAATTTTGCATATTTAGGTACTTGCTGAATGGCATCAAAAAGGGGAATAGTGACTTCAACCTTTTTGAAGATTTCTACCATTTTGGGATCGAGTTCCATCTGCTTTTTGGACTCCCTTGCAAGGTGTGGAAAGGGAATAGGAATGGCGTCCTCTGTAGCTGCGCCTTCCTTTTGTGTTCCGCCCTGTGGTTGAGTTGCTTCTTCTGGAATTATGTCTTGTACCTCCTCTTCCTCTTCAGCATCATCTACCTCAACAGCATCGCTAACTTGAGTGTTCTCCTTTGATCTCGGCTCATCATGACTCCGTTCTGGCAGTGTGGCTCCAGACCTTAAGGTGATGGCATTGATGCCTCCCTTGGGGTTAGGTAAAAGTTGAGACGGAAGTGCACTAGAGCTTGCAGGTTAACTGTTGGGTGTATTCATAGATCCAATCTGTGAAGCTAGAGCTTGTACAGCAGAAGTTAGACCACTCAAAGTAGAGCTAAGTGTGTTCTTCATGGTCTTTTGTCTTTGTTCAATAGACTGAAATAACTCGTCATTGGAAGAGGAAGATGTGTAGGTGACTTGAGGGGCTTGCTGTTGGTTGTTCTGAGATCCCTGGGCATGCCTTTGGTGAGGTGCTCTGTAAGGCTGATTTTGATTTTGCTGTCTGTTGTTGTTGTTATTCCACCTCTGATTTCCATTGTTGTCTCTGCCTCCTCTGTTGTAGTTGTCCCTCCATCCTTGATTAGAATTATCTTTCCATCCTTGGTTGGAGTTATCTTGCCAACCTTGATTGTAGTTTCCACCTTGGTTGTGGTTGCCACCTTGTTGATAATACCCTTGATTCGGGCGGTCATAGAAATTATGAGTAGCTGCTACGGTGTTATCTTCTTATTGGAGCTACGGACACTTATCAGTGTAATGACTATAATCAGCACATATTCCGCATACTCTCTGATAAACCAACTATTGACTCTGTTGTGCTGGGGGAGGCTGAGGTTGTTGTTGGTTTTGCTGTATCTGCTTCAATAGATTTGTCACTTCGTTCAGAGTCTGTGTGAGGGCAGTAGTCTCACTGGTAGAGGAAACCTCTGCCACAGCTTTGGGATGGTTGTGCCTGTGCCTGTGGTTCCGAGCGGACTCAGCTAAGTCGCTGATCAGTTGTCACGCTTCTTCTGCGGTCTTGTACTTTTTCAGAGAACCATTACTTGCACCATCCAATGTAGTCTTATCCTGAGGCTTCATGCCTTGGGTGAAATAGCTGATCAACACCAGTTTGTCAATCATGTGGTGGAGGCATGCATCTAGTAGGTTATTGAAGCGCTCCCAATACTCATAAAGAGTTTCTGATTCGCCTTGAATAATCATGAAAATTTCTTTCCTCAGTCTATCAGTAACTTTAGCTAGGAAGTATTTTTCTAGAAATTCTCTCCTGAGCGCATCCCAGTTAGTAACAATTGCTTCAGATTGAGTGTAGTACCACTCCCTTGCCTTTCCTTCAAGAGAAAATGGGAAGGCGGTCAGCAGAATAGAAGTCTCAGTTGCACCATTATGCTTGACAGTAGAACAAGCTGTCTGGAATATCCTGAGGTGCTTGAGAGGCTCTTGAGCAGGAAAGCCATGAAACCTTGGCAGTAAATTGATTAATGCAGTCTTCAGTTCAACATCTGCACCCAGATTTGGATGACGCGCTTGGAAAGGTGGTAATGTAAAATCCGGAGCTCCTGCTTCCTGGAGAGTGATCCTCCTGGGAGCTACCATGTTCCCTGCGCGTAAATCAACTAAATCAGTAGAAAAGGAGCTTGTTTCTTCCTTAAGTGACGTTTCAGATTTGCCATCAGAGAGGACTAACCGACGCCGAGCTCGCCTTATATGTGAAATAGTTCTTTCAATCTCAGAATCAAATGTGAGTAAGCTCGGATCAGGTAACAAACGCGTCATTCAATGAAAGAGACATACAACTCATAGTAGCAAAATAAAAAAAATAAAATATGCAGATAAAAATAAAAATATGTACACTAATTAATAATCTAGCACACTATTGCAACTCCCCGGCAACGGCGCCAAAAATTGACGTGGCAAAAATTGACCGATTAAGAATTTCTAGAGAAAACAGCGTTGTAAGTACAGTTCTCAATCGACTAAAATCCGCCTTTCAACTTAGAAGGGTTGCCACAAAATTTAAAATAAAAATACTGGGAGTATGAATCCCAGATCGTCTCCCAACGAGTTGCGAAAAGGGTGCTAATTTATTAATCAGGAGTTTTCCAAGAGATTTTTGAGAGTTGAATGACAGAAAATAAATAATTGCAATTAAAAGTGAATTATATATTCTAATTAAAAAAAGCCTTGACTGGTGAAATGATTAATTGGAAGTTCTATCTTTGTTGGGATCTCTTAAGTGTAGTATTAAAAAGGTTGTTGTTTTCACTTAGTTAACCCTTACTAAATAAAGGGAAGTCAAGTGATTGAGCTAACTCTTATTCACAAATCCTAGTCCTCTCCCTTGGGAAGGTCTAGCGTTAGTAAATACAAGATTAGCCAACAACTTCCAGTTTAACCACCACTTAAGCCTTCCAACTCAAGCGTCTCCTTTTAATCAACTCCCATGTCAAGTTGGAGGTCTACTCCATTGACATGAATGAAATGCTTGCAGAAATAATAGAAGAAGACATGATAAATTAAATAAAATAAGGATTGAAAATTGATTAAAGGAAAAAGTGATAAACTGTATTGATAAATCCAAAATGTAACATAAGTATCTGAGCAGGATTAATAAATAACTAAGAGAGTGAGAGAATAAGGAAACAAACTAGAATAATACTTCCACGGAGGTAATGGCTCTTCAATATCCAAACCAAAAGCAATAATCTCAAATCCTATGAATGTAGAGAAAACCTAGAGGAGGAGCAAAATTAGATCTAAAAACTAAAAACTATCCTCTTGAGAATGTGTGTTGAGTCTCTGCTGTTTCCCTGGTTCTAGTTCGTGTTTTTGGGCCAAAAACCGAGTCTAAACACGGTCCGAAATCGCCCCCAGCGTTTTCTGTTAATTATGCAGATCGCGCATGTCACGCGTATGCGTCGATCACATGTGCGCGTCGCTGGTCATCCTGGCGTATCACGCGTACGCGTCAGTCGCGCGCATGCGTCTTCGTACAAAATCCAATTCACGCGAACGCATCAGGCATGCACACGCATCACTGCAAATTTCTTCATGTCGCGTGCACGCGTCAGCCATGCGTGCGCGTCGATGCTTGCTGGTCATCTCCTCAGTTTCTTGTGTTCCTTCCCCTTTTTGCAAGCTTCCTCTCTATTCTCTAAGTCATTTCTGCCCTATAAAGCCTGAAACACTTAACGCACGAATCACGATATCGAATGGCATAAAGGAGAATTAAAACACACAATTTAAAGATTTCTAGGAAGCAAGTTTTCAATCATAGAACAAAACTAAGAAGGAATTGTAAAATCATGCAAATCATATGAGTAAGTGGGCAAGGACTTGATAAGAACCACTCAATTAAACACAATATAAACCATAAAATAGTGGTTTATCAGTCATCTCTTTCCGTCAACATCCAAGATCCGACGTAATGCGCAGAGAAGAATATCCTTACTAGAACATTTGGCGCCCACCGTGGGGCCGAGCCTCGCTTTTTAAGTGCTGACTTGACAAGTATTTGCTTTTCTTGCACCTTTTCTTTTTCTTTTTCTTTCTCTTTCTCTTCGCAGGAACACAGCTGAATCATGACAGATCACTCAGTAACCCCGCAGCACAACCTTTCTAACGCTGAACTCTTGGTAGCTAATGCAGCCTTATTTGCAGAGAATCAACGTATGGCCGAGTTACTGGCGACAAGGCAAAACAATGATGACGAGTAGAATGACAAAAAGAAGGCTAACAACAATCCCCATGAAGACCACCAAGCAGAATCGAATGCGAAAAAAGGGAAAACGCTTCCGAAAGGGGAAAGACGACGAATAGGACCTTTTTCCAAAGAAATTATGGATTTTGAAATGCCTAAGAATTTCTCTCCCAATGACATTGGCACCGTATAAGGGGATTGGAGACCCTAAAATTCATGTTACAAAATTCAAGTCTATGATATTTTTTAACAGTGACTCCGATCCCATCTTGTGCCGGTCATTCCCTACCTTTTTAGATGGTGCGCATTATTGTTGTTCTCTAATTTAACTGTAGGTTCCATTTCGAGCTTTGACGAATTTTCAAAACTATTTATTAACCATTTTGCAGCTTCCAAAATCTATGTAAGATATTCCGACTATCTCAACACAATCAAGCAGGGACAGCATGAAAGCTTAAAGGAGTATAAGATGCGTTTTACAGAAGCAGCCATATAGATCCCTGACCTTAATCCAGAAGTACAGCTACACGCCATAAAGAGTGGACTTCGGCCCAGGAAATTCCAAGAAGCGATAGCAGTGGCAAAACCAAAAACGCTAGAAGAGTTCCGAGATAAAGCAACAGGGCAAATAGAAAAGCTCGGAGGAGCGAAAAGCCACCTAGAAGAGAAGAAGAAAAGTCTCACCGACCCTAAAACAAAGATTTCAAGAAACCATTCAAGCTGGCACCAAATTTTGATTCATACACCAAGTTCAACATAAAAAGAGAAGACATAATTAAAGAAATCCTGCAGAACAAGCTGATAAAACCGCCGAGTAAAGTAGGTTCATACTAGGATCAGAAATATGTAGATAGAAGCAAACACTGCGCTTTCCACCAGAAATTTTGCCATACTACAGACGAGTGTGTAGTGGCCAAAGAATTGTTGAAAAGATTGGCAAGGCAAGGCCTTCTAGACAAATACATTACCTCTAGGAAACAAAAGGAAGCAACATGAGACACAGACAAGGAAAAAGAACCATGGTATAGGCCGGTGGAGACACCTCCCTCTAAGGGAATAATAAATTACATTTCAGGTGGCTTTGCAGGTGGCGGAGCAACTACCTCGGCTAGGAAAAGAAATTACCAAGCTATGATGACGATGGAAGGATCTCGTCTAAGTCTACACACTTCAGCCCCAACTTCCCATATCGCCTTTAGCACGGCCGACTTTAAATCATCTTGTCCGAACTTAAATGACCCCGTCGTAATTTCAGTCCATATGGAAGAATTGACAGTAAAGAAGGTCCTACTAGATCCAGGGAGTAGTGCCGATGTCCTATTCTACTCAACATTCCAAAAGATGCACCTCAGTGACAACGCATTGCAACCCTCACCCGGGGAATTGGTATGGTTCTTCGGGGAAAGGGTACCGGTATCAGGTTATGTTTGGCTAAGAACAACATTAGGGGAGCCTCCGAGCTCCAAAACTTTAGACAATAATTTTCTAGAAGTGAATTGTGTTAGTCCTTATAACATTATTCTGGGACGACCATCACTTAACGCCTTTGGGGCCATCGTTTTGATGGTCTATATTTGTGTAAAATTTCCTTTGCAAGACAACATGGGTAGGAATAGTGTATGCCGATCATAAAGAGGCTAGGCAATGCTACGACGCGAGCCTAAAAGCTACCACAAAGAAGAACATACCTCGGGTTCATTCGGGGTACAATTCAGAAAGCATTCCTACTTTGGCCGAACTGGACCCATAAGTAACAACCCTAATTTCTAGAAGATTAAGCACAAAAAACGCATGTTTTCACATTTAGGTTCAACTTAGGGATGAAACACAAAAGTATGCTATTTTGGTGATTAAGTGTGAGTTTATGTGACGAGATCCATTGAAATCAAGCCAAAATATATCGTCAAATATGGACTCATCAGTCGATCCCATGGAGATTGTTGATTTGAGCAAGCAGTAGTTATTTTGCAGATCTTAGTTAGGTGGATAGAAAATATAGTTTGTCATAGAAAACGCATAAAATAGATAAATAAATAAAACATTACTAGATATGTATGAAATCAATGGTGATAGAACGGTTGAGGCCTTAGAGATGCTTTGTCTTTCTGGATTAACTTTTCTTACTGTCTTCCTTAATAACTTTCTGATTCCTTCAATGGCAGCCGTAAGTGATTAACTCATGTCCTCTCATCAAGTTAACCTCCTCTACTGCAGCAATTCACAATGTTGAAGTGACTCATGTCCTCTTATCAAGCCACCTCTAGGTTTCCCACTGTAGTAGAAGATGAAGCTCTAAGCAATCCACTCCCCTTCACGATCCTACTCAAGGTGCCGCAAACAAGGCAGATCTTCCAGATCAAAAGGTGCTGCTTTTCTGACTCTAGCCTTAACGCCACAGAGACCTCATGCACCCATAGTCAACGGGATTTCATGTCACGTATCCAAAGTTGCTCAGATGCTCCATTGGAATCCGCAATGCAATCTCTAGCTTTAGTTTAACACTATCCGGGTCAGGACTCGCACGGAACCCAAGTAGAACAAGGGTGATTGTCATGGGTCACCCTCAATTCATAAGATGAAGAACGATGTTGTATAAGAGAATAGAATCAGACATATTGAGATAGAACAATAATATTATTATTCCATGAAACTCAGCAGAGTTCCTAACCTTAACCTTAGGAGGTTAGTGACTCATACTATACAAAAGTGGTAAATTACTCGAATGGGGGGGGGGAGGGGGGAGAATATCCTAAACATGGGTGAACTTCTCCTATATATACTAATCTAATAACTAAGGATTACAGAAATAAGATAAACTAGTCTTGTAATGCAAAAATCTACTTCTGGGACCCACTTGGTGAGTGTTTGGGATGAGCTTGAGTGTCTCCCACAAGCTAGTACTCCTTAGGAGCATTGAACGCCACCTTGGGACTCCCTTTTATGCGTTGGTATGCCAGCTACTCCCCTGTGGGCGTTGAACACCAGGAATGGGGCTGGTGGCTGGAGTTGAATGCTAGTTTTGGGCCTTCATTTCTAAAGCAAAGTATGGACTAATATATATTTTTGAAAAGCCCTGGATGTTAGCTTTCCATAGCCGTTGAGAGCACACCATTTGAACTTCTGCAGCTCCAGAAAAGCTCCTTCGAGTGCACGGAGGTTAGATCCTGACAACATCTGCAGTCCTTTCTCTGTCTCTGAATCAGACTTTTGCTCAAGCTCCTCAATTTCAACCAGAAAGTACCTGAAATCACCATAAAACACACAAACACAAAGTAGAATCCAAAAATATGAATTTTGCACTAAAACCTATGAAAATATAATAAAACTTAAACAAAACATAATAAAAATTATATGAAAATGATGCCAAAAAGGGTATAAAATATCCGCTCATCAAAACACCAAACTTAAACGGTTGCTTGTCCCCAAGAAACCAAAAGAAAAGTAGGATAAAAAGAAGAGAAGGATACAATGAATCTCAAAGTTTTCAATGAAGCTCAGTTTCAATTAGATGAGCGGGACTAGTAGCTTTTTGCTTCTGAATAGTTTTGGCATCTCACTTTCCATTGAAGCTCAGAATAGTTGGCATCTTTAGGAACTCATAATTCAGATAATATTATTGACTCTCCTAGTTTAGTTATTTTTTATTCTTGAACACAGCTTCTTTAGAGTCTTGGTTGTGACCCTAAGCACTTTGTTTTCTAGTATTACCACCAGATACATAAATGCCACAGACACTTAACTGGGTGAACCCGTTAGGATTGTGATTCAGCTTTTCTAGAATCCCCAGCCAGTGGTGTTTAGAGTTCTTAAGCACACTCTTTGCTTTGGACTGATGACAAGTCATCATATGCTAGTTTTTCAAGCATTTTTCACTTGTTTCATTAGTTTTTATGCACTTTCTTGCATTGTAAGTAAGTAATTTGGAGTGGAATTGCATGATTTCTTTGAATCAATCAACCACCCTTTAATTGACACAAAATCATGAAGTTTAAGCTAAAATTAATTGGTTTTTAAATGAATTCTAAGCTTTGTGAATTTTGTGATACTTTGATTGGTTGTTTTAATTACTTGTAGGTGAAGAAAAGAAAAAAAATAAGAGAAGCGTGACCCAAGGGAAGAAAAGCATGGCTGAATTTAAGGAACAAGAGCACAAAGCTCTTGCCAAGAGCCTAGAGCTCTTGTGGAGAGCTTTACTTCAAAAAAATCAAAGGCCAAGCTCTTGCCAAGAGCCTAGAGCTCTTGCCAAGAGCCTAGAGCTCTTGCCAAGAGCTTAACGAAGTGCTACAAGGAAGAAGGGAGCAAGGCAAACTCAAAGCAAAGCTCTTGCCAAGAGCTTTTTCGGGCTTCTTCAAGGAAAAATCAAGGGAAAAAGAGCACAATAATGCACTCAGCAAGGCTTGAACCCAAGACCAAGGGGGAGGGGGGCAGCGCTACCTCACAAGAAAAACAAGCCAAAATTGGCTTGTTTTCACTCCATGAGATTCGAACCAAGGACATCCAATGAGCAAAGCCTTAGGCGCCACTTTGTTGCCAAGAAGAAAAGCCAGCTCCTGCACTCCCCAAGGATCGAACCGGGCATCTCAACGAGGGAAGACATTGGGCACTACTCTTGTGCCAAGGAACATGACCAGCAAGTGCTCCACCCATAGATCGAACCATGGACCTCAAGGGACAAGCAAAGCTCTTGCCAAGAGCTTAGAGCTCTTGCAAAGAGCTTTGTTTCCTTGTCATAAGGAAGAAGCGTGCAACACATTGGAAGGCCAAAATCACCAAAGCTCTTGCCCAAAGCTCTTGCCAAGAGCCGAGCTTTGCCCTGGGAGGTGCACCATGGGCCAAAAATCCATCAAAAATCCAAATTAATTCATTTCTTCACCCAATTTTAGAGCCCACCCAAATTCTTAGATCCAAATTAGGAAGTGTATAAATAGATGTTAGTTAGATGTAGAGAGGACTTTTCTTTTTTTTTAGAGTTTTTCTTTGAATTTTAATTTGAGAACTTTTTCATCTTTCTGTTTTAACTTTGGTTTTCTGTGAATTGAATTGGGAAGAAGAATTGAGTTCTCTTCCTCTGGGAATTCTTGTTTTCTTTTCTGTAAATCTTTGTTGAGTCTTGGGTGTGAAGAATTGAGGAAATTTTGTCTCAATCTCACCTTGAGATCTCTTTGTTCAATTTACTGCATAATTCAAGGATTTGTGTTCTTCTTTACTGATTTTCATCTTCAATTTGTTTGCAATTTCCTTTCTGTTCATCTGCTGAGGCTTCTTCAAGCCAATTTACTTTTCTGTTTGAGATCTATTTCAATCCAATTCATCTTCTGCTCTTCTGCTTGTTGCAATTTACTTTTCCCTATTTAAATTCTCCATTTCCAGCTCCCTAAGCCCTTTAATATTCAAGCAATTTACATTTCTTGCAGTCTAAGTTTCTGCAATTTAAATTTCTTGCACTCTAAGTTTCTGTCATTTACTTTACTTGTTCTTTAAGATTCAGCACTTTTACTTCTTCAGCTCTTTAATTTACTGCAATTCTTCCCTCTCCCTTTACAATTCATGCAATTTAGCTTCTGTCAATTACAAATCACTCAAATCAATTCTTGTTTGCTTGACTAAATCAACCATTAAACTAAAATTGCTCAATCCTTCAATCCCTGTGGGATCGACCTCACTTCCGTGAGTTATTATTACTTGATGCGACCCGGTACACTTGCCGGTGAGTTTTGTGTTGGATCGTCTTCCACACATCATAGACCACGACTTTAACTGCTCATTCTCAAGCTTTTCACTTGACACCTTCACACCACAAGCATATAGTTAGGGAAGCAGCTCATTTGAACTGTTTAGACTAAGATTTTAATTTTTTTAGGCCCTCTTAACCATTGATGCTCAAAGCCTTGGATCCTTGCTCTTGCCTTTTGGTTTAAAGACCTATTGGCTTTTTGCTCTTGCCTTTTGGTTTAAAGAGCTACTGGATTTTTCTTTTTCTTTTTATTTATTTCTTTTTCTGCTTGCTTCTCTCTTTTTTTCGCATATATATTTTTTTATTTTTGCTTTTTGCTGCTTTTTCTTGCTTCAATAATAAATTTTTGCATTTTTCAGATTACCAATAATACTTTACTTTTATCATCATTTTTTCAAGAGCCAATATTCTTAACTCCAACATCAAATATGCACTATTCATTCATGCATTCAGAAAATAAAAGCAATGCCACCACATCAAAATAATTAAACTATTCTTAATATATAACTCGAAATTCATGCATCTTACTTCTCTTTCTCAATTAAAATTTTCTTTTAAGCAAGGTGAGAGATGCATGGAATATTTCATAACTTTAAGGCATAAGACAAAGATGATCATTCACTAGAAATAGATAATAAAACAAAATACATGGAAAACAGAAAAATAACATGGGAAACATGGGATTAAGGGAACGAATCCACTTTAGTGATGGCGGCTACTACTTTTTCTGGAGGGTCCAATGGAGTGCTTGATTTCTTCTATGTCACGCCCCTGCCTCTGTTATTCTTCCCTCATGGCCCTTGATCTTCTCTATGTCATGGAGGGTGGGGGAATGTTCTTGATGTCCCATTCTTAGTTGATCCATGCTGGAGCTTAATTCTCCTAGAAAAGTGTGTAATTGGTCCTAATAGCCTTGGGGAGGAAAATGCATCCCTTGAGGCATCTCAGGGATTTTTTGTTGAGGCAGCTCCACATGCTCTTCTGTGGTCCATGTGTTGGCTCTCTAGTTTGCTCCATCTTTCTTTTAGTGATGGGCTTGTCCTCTTCAATGGAGATGTCTCCTTCTATGACAATTCCAGCTGAATTGCATAGGTGACAGATAAAGTGGGGAAAAGCCAACCTTGCTAAGGTGGAAGGCTTTTCAGCTTTCTTGTATAACTCTTGAGGTATTACCTCATGTACCTCCACCTTACTTCCAATCATGATGCAATGAATCATGATGGCTCTGTCAATGGTCATTTCTGACCGATTTCTAGTAAGGATGACAGAACGTTGGATGAATTCCAACCATCCTCTAGGTACAGGCTTGAGGTCAAGCCTTCTCAATTAAAATTGCTCAATCCTTCAATCCCTGTGGGATCGACCTCACTCCCGTGAGTTATTATTACTTGATGCGACCCAGTACACTTGCCGGTGAGTTTTGTGTTGGATCGTCTTCCACACATCAAGTTTTTGGTGCCGTTGCCGGGGATTGAAATAGATTGACAATGATTAAGTGAGGAGGTGATCTAGATTAAGCAATTTTTCCTTTTGTTTTCAACTAACACATTAACTATTTGACTTTTTGCCTAAGCTAACCAAAACTTCATTCTAGCAATAGATTGAAGTTTTACTGGTTTTTTGGTTTTTGTGTTTCTTGTGTCTTGGTTTGTATGTCAAGTACAAGGAGAGCTACACGTACCTTTTGTGAACAAGACGAAAGAACTCTCAGAAGGATAAGAAGAGAAGCTAGAGGGAAGGCTGTTGTTGGAGAGGAAAAATCTAAGGAGGAATACCACGAAATGGAAGGAGATCCCTCTAATTCCAATCCTCCAGAAGGAGTGGTCAACAACAATCCACCACAGAGGAGAGTACTGGGCTCTTATACATTTGCAAACTCTAGACATTGTGGGAGTAGCATTCTTACCCCTATTGTCAATGCAAATAACTTTGAATTGAAGCCACAACTCATCACATTGGTCCAAAATAACTGCTCCTTTGGAGGAGGGTCACTTGAAGATCCAAACCAACACTTATCCACCTTCCTGAGGATTTGTGATACTGTCAAAAGTAATGGTGTGCACCCTGATATTTATAAGCTGCTGTTATTCCCATTCTCCCTTAGAGACAAAGCCACTCAATGGCTAGAGACATTCCCAAAGGAGAGCATCAACACTTGGAAAGATTTAGTGAGCAAGTTTCTTGCCAAATTTTACCCGCCTCAAAGGATTATTAGATTGAAGACTGAAGTGCAGACATTCACACAATTGGATACTGAAACTCTATATGAGGCATGGGAGAGATATAAGACTTTGCTCAGGAAATGCCCACCAGAAATGTTCACTGAGTGGGATAAGCTACAAAACTTCTATGAAGGACTCACTCTAAAGGCTCAAGAGGCACTGGATCACTCAACTGGAGGCTCTTTACAACTGATGAAGACTGAAGAGGAGGCTCAAAACCTCATTGACATGGTGGCGAACAACCAATATTTCTTTGCTCACCAAAGGCAACGCCAACCACCACAGAGGAAAGGAGTGCTAGAGTTGGAAGGAGTAGACACAATCCTAGCCCAACACAAAGTGATGCAGCAGCAAATTCAGCAACAATTTGAGCAAATGGCCATGAGAATTGATAGCCTACAAGTTGCATCAGTGAGTGTCACAAACCAACCATCTACCCCTTGGGGGCAGAATGAAGAGAATCAAGAAGACCAACAGCAAGAGCAAATCCAATATGTGCACAACCAAGGTTCTGGATCAAGTGAAGTGTATGGTGAAACTTATAACCCATCCTGGAAGAACCACCCAAACCTTAGATGGGGAGATAACCACAACCAGAACCAGCAACCATGGCAAAGGAATTCAAATCAAAACACTTCAAGAAAAAACCAAAACTACAACCAGCAGCATACTAACCAAAACTCCTACAGAAAACCCCAAAACAATTACCCCACCTCTGGTGCACGAAATTGTGATCTCTGGTAATGGCTCCAAAGGCTTGGTGCTCTAATCTCAATTCATAATTTGTCACAACTTTGATACAACTAACCAGCAAGTGCACTGGGTCGTCCAAGTAATAAACCTTACGTGAGTAAGGGTAGATCCCACGGAGATTGTTGGTATGAAGCAAGCTATGGTCACCTTGTAAATCTCAGTCAGGCAGATATAAAACAGTTATGGAGTTTTCAAATATCAATTAATAAAAAGTAAAGATAGAGATACTTATGTAATTCATTGGTGAGAATTTCAGATAAGCGTATAGAGATGCGTTTGTTCCTCTGAATCTCTGCTTTCCTGCTATCTTCATCCAATTAGTCTTACTCCTTTCCATGGCTGGCTTTATGCAAGGGCATCACCGTTGTCAGTGGCTACATCCCCTCCTCTCAGTGAAAATGGTCAACGCACCCTGTCACGGCACGGCTATTCATCTGTCGGTTCTCGATCATGCTGGAATAGGATTCACCCTCCTTTTGCGTCTGTCAATAACACCCAGCACTCGCGAGTTTGAAGCTCGTCACAGTCATTCAATCATTGAATCCTACTCGGAATACCACAGACAAGGTTTAGACTTTCCGGATTCTCTTGAATGCCGCCATCATTCTAGCTTACACCACGAAGATTCTGATTAAGAGATCTAAGAGACACTCATTCAATCGAAAGTAGAACGGAAGTGGTTGTCAGGCACGCATTCATGGGGAATGATGATGATTGTCACGTTCATCACATTCAGGTTGAAGTGCGAATGAATATCTTAGAAACGGAACAAGTTGAATTGAATAGAAAACAGTAGTACTTTGCATTAATCTTTGAGGAACAGCAGAGCTCCACACCTTAATCTATGGAGTGTAGAAACTCTACCGTTGAAAATACATAAGTGAAAGGTCCAGGCATGGCCGAGAGGCCAGCCCTCAAACGTGATCTAAGATAGCATACAACTGATCAAAGATATCTAATACAATAGTAAAAGGTCCTATTTATAATAAACTAGCTACTAGGGTTTACAGAAGTAAGTAATTGATGCATAAATCCACTTCCGGGGCCCACTTGGTGTGTGCTTGGGCTGAGCTTGAGTGTTGCACGTGTAGAGTTCCTTCTTGGAGTTGAACGCCAGTTTTTGTGCCAGTTTGGGTGTTGAACTCTACTTTGCAGCTTGTTTCTGGCGCTAGACGCCAGAATTGGGCAGAGAGCTGGCGTTGAACGCCAGTTTGCGTCATCTAAACTCGGGCAAAGTATGGACTATTTAATATTTCTGGAACGCCCTGGATGTCTACTTTCCAACGCAATTGGAAGCGCGCCATTTTGAGTTCTGTAGCTCCAGAAAATCCATTTTGAGTGCAGGGAGGTCAGAATCCAACAGCATCAGCAGTCCTTCTTCAACCTCTGAATCTGATTTTTGCTCAAGTCCCTCAATTTCAGCCAGAAAATACCTGAAATCACAGAAAAACACACAAACTCATAGTAAAGTCTAGAAATGTGAATTTAACATAAAAACTAAGGAAAACATCCCTAAAAGTAACTAGATTCTACTAAAAACATACTAAAAACAATGCCAAAAAGCGTATAAATTATCCGCTCATCACAACACCAAACTTAAATTGTTGCTTGTCCCCAAGCAACTAAAAATCAAATAGGATAAAAAGAAGAGAATATACTATAAATTCGAAAGTATCAATGAAACATAGCTCTAATCAGATGAGCGGGACTTATAGCTTTTTGCCTCTTGAATAGTTTTGGCATCTCACTTTATCCATTGAGGTTCAGAATGATTGGCATCTATAGGAACTCAGAGTTTAGATAGTGTTATTGATTCTCCTAGTTCAGTATGATGATTCTTGAACACAGCTATTTTATGAGTCTTGGCCGTGGCCCTAAGCACTTTGTTTTCCAATATTACCACCGGATACATAAATGCCACAGACACATAATTGGGTGAACCTTTTCAGATTGTGACTCAGCTTTGCTAAAGTTCCTAATTAGAGGTGTCCAGGGTTCTTAAGCACACTCTTTTTTTGCTTTGGACCTTGACTTTAACCGCTCAGTCTCAAGTTTTCACTTGACACCTACACGCCACAAGCACATGGTTAGGGACAGCTTGGTTTAGCCGCTTAGACCAGGATTTTCTTCCTTTAGGCCCTCCTATCCACTGATGCTCAAAGCCTTGGGATCCTTTTTATTTTCCCTTGCCTTTTGGTTTTGAGGGTTATTGGCTTTTTGCTCTTGCCTCTTGGTTTTAAGAGCTTTTGGCTTTTTCTGCTTGCTTTTTCTTTCTATTTTTTTTTCGCCTATTTTTTTTTTCTGCAAGCTTTGTTCTTTGCTGCTTTTTCTTGCTTCAAGAATCATTTTTATGATTTTTCAGATTATCAAATAACATGTCTCCTAGTCATCATTCTTTCAAGAGCCAACATATTTAACATTCTTAAACAACAACTTCAAAAGACATATGCACTGTTTAAGCATTCATTCAGAAAACAAGAAGCCACCACATCAATATAATTAAGCTAAGTTCAAGGATAAATTCGAAACTCCTGTACTTCTTGTTCTTTTGAATTAAAACAGTTTTTTATTTTAAGAGAGGTGATGGATTCATAGGACATTCATAACTTTAAGACAAAGTTACTAACTACTAATGATCATGTAATGAAGACACAAACATAGATAAGCACATAACATAGAAAACGAAAAACAGAAGAAATAAGAACAAGGAATGAATCCACCTTAGTGATGGTGGCGTTTCCTTCTTGAGGAACCAATGATGTCCTTGAGCTCTTCTATGTCTCTTCCTTGTCTTTGTTGCTCCTCCCTCATTGCTTTTTGATCTTCTCTTATTTCATGAAGCATGATGGAGTGCTCTTGATGTTCCACCCTTAATTGTCCCATGTTGGCACTTAATTCTCCTAGGGAGGTGTTGATTTGCTCCCAATAGTTTTGTGGAGGAAATTGCATTTGAGGCATCTCCGGGATCTCATGGTGATGAGCTTCCTGTGCCTCTTGAGCTCCATGAATGGTCTCTCTTGCTTGCTCCATCTTTTTCTTAGTGATGGGCTTCTCTTCCTCAATGTGGATGTCTCCTTCTATGAAAGCTCCAGCCGAGTAACATAGATGGCAAATGAGGTGAGGGAAAGCTAACCTTGCCGTAGTGGAGGACTTGTCAGCCACCTTGTAGAGTTCTTGTGGTATAATCTCATGAACTTCCACCTCTTCTCCAATCATGATACTATGAATCATGATGGCCCGATCCACAGTAACTTCAGATCGGTTGCTAGTGGGGATGATGGAGCGTTGGATGAACTCTAACCATCCTCTAGCCACAGGCTTGAGGTCCAGTCTTCTTAGTTGAACCAGCTTGCCTTTGGAGTCAATCTTCCATTGAGCTCTTTCTACACATATGTCCATGAGGACTTGGTCCAACCTTTGATTAAAGTTGACCCTTCTAGTGTAGGGGCGCTCATCTCCTTGCATCATAGGCAAGTTAAACGCCAACCTCACATTCTCCGGACTAAAATCTAAGCATTTCCCCCGAACCATTGTAACATAGTTCTTTGGATCCGGGTTCTTACTTTGATCATGGTTCTTGGTGATCCATGCATTGGCATAGAACTCTTGAACCATTAGGATGCCGACTTGTTGGATGGGGTTTGTTAGAACTTCCCAACCTCTTCTTTGAATTTCATGTCGGATCTCCGGATACTCATTTCTTTTGAGTTTGAAAGGGACCTCGGGGATCACCTTCTTCTTGGCCACAACATCATAGAAGTGGTCTTGACGGGCTTTGGAGGTGAACCTTTCCATCTCCCATGACTCGGAGGTGGAAGTTTTTGTCTTTTCTTTCCCTTTTCTAGAGGATTCTCCGGTCTTAGGTGCCATCAATGGTAATGGAAAAACAAAAAGCTTATGCTTTTACCACACCAAACTTAGAATATTGCTCGCCCTCGAGCAAGCAAAGAAAGGATTAGATGAAGAAGAAGAAGAAAATATGGAGAAGAGGGGTGAAGTGTGTTTCGGCCAAGTAGAGAAGAGAGGGTTGTGTTGTGTGAAAATGAGGAAGAATGGAGGGCTATATATAGGGGAGGGATGGGGGGTTAAGGTTCGGCCATTTAGGGTGGGTTTGGGTGGGAAATTAGTTTTGAATTTTGAAGGTAGGTGGAGTTTATGAGGTAGGTTTATGGGGAAGAGTGGATGGATGTGAGTGGTGAAGAGGTGATGGGGAAGAGAGATTGAGGTGATTGGTGAAGGGTTTTGGGGAAGAGTGTTTATGGGATTGTGTGAAAGAGGGGTGAGAAGAAGTGAGTGGAGGTAGGTGGGGATCCTGTGGGGTCCACAGATCCTGAGGTGATCCTGTGGGGTCCACAGATCCTGAGGTGTTCAAGGATTTACAACCTTGCACCAAATTAGGCATGTAAAATGCCCTTGCACGCAACTCTGGGCGTTCAGCGCCAGGTTGGTGCCCATTTTGGGCGTTCAACGCCCATTTGTTGCCCATTTCTGGCGTTGAACGCCAGAACCATGCTTGTTCTGGGCGTTCAGCGCCAGCTTCTCTCCAAGGTGCAGTTCTAGCGTCCAGCGCCCAGATGCTGCCCATTTTGGGCGTTCAGCGCCCAGACACTGCCCATTTTGGGCGTTCAGCGCCAGAACCATGCTCTGTTCTGGCGTTGAACGCCAGATAAGTGCTTCCTCCAGGGTGTGATTTTTCTTCTGCTGTTTTTGATTCCATTTTCAATTTTTATATTTATTTTGTGACTCCACATGATCATGAACCTATAAAGACATATAACTAAGAAAAAGATAGTTAGATAAATAAAAATTGGGTTGCCTCCCAACAAGCGCTTCTTTAATGTCAATAGCTTGACAGTGGGCTCTCATGGAGCCTCACAGATGTTCAGAGCATTGTTGAGACTCTCCAACACCAAACTTAGAGTTTGGATATGGGAGTTCAACACCAAACTTAGAATTTGGTTGTGGCCTCCCAACACCAAACTTAGAGTTTGACTGTGGGGACTCTGGTTGACTCTGTTTTGATAGAAGCTTTTTATGCTTCCTCTCCATGTTGACAGAAGGATGACCTTGAGTTGTAAACACAAGGGAGTCCCCATTCAATTGAAGGACTAATTCACCTCTGTCAACATCAATCACAGCTCTTGCTGTGGCTAGGAAAGGTCTTCCTAGGATGATGGATTCATCCTCTTCCTTTCCAGTATCCAAGACTATGAAATCAGTAGGGATGTAAAGGCCTTCAACCTTCACTAACACGTCCTCTACTTGTCCATAAGCCTGTTTTCTTGAGTTGTCTGCCATCTCTAATGAGATTTTAGCAGCTTGTACCCCATAGATTCCCAGTTTCTCTATTACAGAGAGAGGCATGAGGTTTATCCCTGAACCAAGGTCACACAGAGCCCTAAAGATCATGGTGCCTATGGTACAAGGTATTAAGAACTTTCCAGGATCCTATTTCTTCTGAGGCAATGTCAGTTGATCCAAATCATTGAGTTCATTGGTGAACAAGGGAGGTTCATCTTCCCAAGTTTCAATGCCAAATAATTTGGCATTCAGCTTCATGATTGCACCAAGGAACTTGGCAGCTTGCTCTTCAGTAACATCCTCATTCTCTTCAGAAGAGGAGTACTCATCAAAGCTCATGAATGGCATAAGGAGGTTCAATGGAATCTCTATGGTCTCTAGATGAGCCTCAGAGTCCTTTGGTTCCTCAGAGGAAAGCTCCTTATTGATCACTGGACGTCCCAGGAGGTCTTCCTCCTTGGGATTCACGTCCTCTCCTTCCCTTACAGGTTCGGCCATGGTGCTTATGTCAATGGCCTTGCACTCTCCTTTTGGATTCTCTTCTGTATTGCTTGGGAGAGTACTAGGAGGGATTTCAGTGATCCTTTTACTCAGCTGGCCCACTTGTGCTTCCAAATTTCTAATGGAAGACCTTGTTTCATTCATGAAACTTACAGTGGCCTTAGATAGATCAGAGACTAAGTTTGCTAAATTAGAGGTATTTTGTTCAGAGTTCTCTGTCTGTTGCTGAGTGGATGATGGAAAAGGTTTACCATTGTTAAACCTATTTCTTCCACCATTATTAAAGCCTTGTTGAGGCTTTTGATCCTTCCATGAGAAATTTGGATGATTTCTCCATGATGAGTTATAGGTGTTTCCATAAGGTTCACCCAAGTAATTCACCTCTGCTATTGCAGGGTTCTCAGGATCATAAGCTTCTTCTTCAGAAGATGCCTCTTGAGTACTGTTGGATGCAGCTTGCATTCCATTCAGACTCTGAGAAATCATATTGACTTGCTTAGTCAATATTTTATTCTGAGCCAATATGGCATTCAGAGTATCAATTTCAAGAACTCCCTTCTTCATAGGCGTCCCATTACTCACAGGATTCCTCTCAGAAGTGTACATGAACTGGTTATTAGCAACCATGTCAATGAGTTCTTGAGCTTCTGCAGGCGTTTTCTTTAGGTGAATGGATCCACCTGCAGAAGTGTCCAATGACATCTTTGATAGCTCAGATAAACCATTATAGAATATATCCAGGATGGTCCATTCTGAAAGCATGTCAGAAGGACACTTTTTGGTCAACTGTTTGTATCTTTCCCAAGCTTCATAGAGGGATTCACCATCTTTTTCTTGAAGGTTTGAACATCCACTCTAAGCTTGCTCAGCTTTTGAGGAGGAAAGAACTTGGCTAAGAAAGTCGTGACCAGCTTATCCCAAGAGTTCAGGCTATCTTTAGGTTGAGAGTCCAACCATATTCTAGCTCTGTCTCTTACAGCAAATGGGAAAAGCATGAGCCTGTAGACTTCAGGATTTACTCCATTAGTCTTAACAGTATCACAGATCTGCAAGAATTCAGTTAAGAACTGAAAAGGATCTTCAGATGGAAGTCCATAAAACTTGCAGTTCTGCTGCATCAGAGAAATTAGCTGAGGTTTCAGCTCAAAATTGTTTGCTCCAATGGTAGGGATGGAGATGCTTCTTCCATGTAAATTGGAATTAGGTGTAGTAAAATCACCAAGCATTCTCCTTGCATTATTATTATTTTCGGCTGCCATCTCCTTTTCCTGTTCGAAAATTTCTGAAAGATGCTTGCTGGATTGTTGTAATTTAGCTTCTCTTAATTGTCTTTTCAGAGTCCTTTCAGGTTCTGGATCTGCTTCAACAAGAATGTTCTTGTCCTTGCTCCTGCTCATATGACAAAGAGGAGGGCACAGAAAAAATAATAATAATAATAGAGATCCTTTATACCACAGTATAGAGATCCCTTTGTGAGTGGAAGAAAGAATGGATAATCCAAACACAAAGGCGATGATAGGAGCAGAGATGTGAGATGAAGAGGAGTGTTAGTAGATGAATAAATAAATAGAATAGGATGAGGGAGAAGAATTTTCGAAAAATATTTTTGGAAAAAGAGTTAGTGATTTTTGAAAATAGTTTTTGAAAAAGGTTAGTGATTTTTTGAAAATAAAAATCAAAAATTAAAATAATTAGTTAATTAAAAAGAAATTTTGAAAAAGAGGGAAGATATTTTCGAAAATTAGAGAGAGAGAGTTAGTTAGGTGGTTTTGAAAAAGATAAGAAACAAACAAAAAGTTAGTTAGTTAGTTGAAACAAATTTGAAAATCAATTTTGAAAAGATAAGGAGATAAGAAGTTAGGAAAGATATTTTAAAATCAAATTTTAAAAAAAAGATAAGATAAGAAGATATTTTTGAAAAGATATTATTGAAATTAGTTTTGAAAAAAATTTGATTTTTAAAATCACAATTAATGACTTGATTCACAAGAAATCACAAGATATGATTCTAGAACTTAAAGTTTGAATCTTTCTTAACAAGCAAGTAACAAACTTGAAATTTTTGAATCAAAATATTAATTGATGATGTTATTTTCGAAAATTATGTGATAAAGATAAGAAAAAGATTTTTAAAAAATATTTTTAGAATTTTCGAAAATAACTAAGAAAAATGAAAAAGGTTTGATTTTTGAAAAAAGGTTTTTGAAAAAGATAGGATTTTTAAATTGAAAATTTGATTTGACTCATGAAAACAACTAGATTTTAAAAATTTTTGAAAAAGTCAAATCTAATTTTTGAATTTATGAGAGAGAAAAAGGAAAAGATATTTTTTTGATTTTTGAATTTTTATGATGAGAGAGAAAAAACAAGAAAAATGATGCAATGCATGAAAGTTATGGATCAAAACAATGAATGCATGTAAGAATGCTATGAATGTCAAGATGAACACCAAGAACACTATGAATGTCAAGATGAACACCAAGAACATATTTTTGAAATTTTTTTTTTAATGCAAAGAAAACATGCAAGACACCAAACTTAGAAATCTTTAATGCTTAGGCACTAAGAATTCAAGAATGTATATGAAAAACACCATACAACACAAAACAAAAAATCATCAAGATCAAACAAGAAGACTTACCAAGAACAACTTGAAGATCATGAATAACACTATGAATGCATGAAATTTTCGAAAAATGCAAGATGCACATGCAATTGATACCAAACTTACAACATGACACATGACTCAAACAAGAAACACAAAAATATTTTTGGTTTTTATGATTTTCTAATTTTTATATATATATATATATATATTTTTTTTTTCGAAAATTATTGTGACAAATAAAAATAATGATTCCAAAATTTTTAATATGAATTCCAGGAATCTTGCCATGTTAGTCTTAAAGCTCCAATCAAAGGGTCAGGCATGGCTTAATAGCCAGACAAGCTTTAATAAAAATATGAGTGTAATTCAGACATGACAAGCCTAACATGCCCTATCCAAAAGAATTAGACATGGCTTTACAGCCAGCCATGCTTCACATGCTTCATGAAACACTAGAATTCATTCTTAAAAATCCTGAAGAAAAATATATTTTTGAAAACATTTTTAATTAATTTTTTTTTTCGAAAACAAAGGAAAATATTTTTGAAAGATTTTTTTGAAAAAATTTTTGAAAACAAAACAAAAAGAAAATTACCTAATCTGAGCAATAAGATGAACCGTTAGTTGTCCAAACTCGAACAATCCCCGGCAACGGCGCCAAAAACTTGGTGTTGTTGCCGGATCAAACTTGGCACTGATGTTACCGGACCAAAAGCTTGCCGAAAACTCAAACAATCCCCGGCAACGGCGCCAAAAACTTGGTGCACGAAATTGTGATCTCTGGTAATGGCTCCAAAGGCTTGGTGCTCTAATCTCAATTCATAATTTGTCACAACTTCGATACAACTAACCAGCAAGTGCACTGGGTCGTCCAAGTAATAAACCTTACGTGAGTAAGGGTCGATCCCACGGAGATTGTTGGTATGAAGCAAGCTATGGTCACCTTGTAAATCTCAGTCAGGCGGATATAAAACAGTTATGGAGTTTTCAAATATCAATTAATAAAAAGTAAAGATAGAGATACTTATGTAATTCATTGGTGAGATATTCAGATAAGCGTATAGAGATGTGTTTGTTCCTCTGAATCTCTGCTTTCCTGCTATCTTCATCCAATCAGTCTTACTCCTTTCCATGGCTGGCTTTATGCAAGGGCATCACCGTTGTCAGTGGCTACATCCCCTCCTCTCAGTGAAAATGGTCAACGCACCCTGTCACGGCACGGCTATTCATCTGTCGGTTCTCGATCATGCTGGAATAGGATTCACCCTCCTTTTACGTCTATCACTAACGCCCAGCACTCGCGAGTTTGTAGCTCGTCACAGTGATTCAATCATTGAATCCTACTCGGAATACCACAAACAAGGTTTAGGCTTTCCGGATTCTCTTGAATGCCGCCATCATTCTAGCTTACACCACGAAGATTCTGATTAAGAGATCTAAGAGACACTCATTCAATCGAAAGTAGAACGGAAGTGATTGTCAGGCACGCGTTCATGGGGAATGATGATGATTGTCACATTCATCACATTCAGGTTGAAGTGCGAATGAATATCTTAGAAATGGAACAAGTTGAATTGAATAGAAAACAGTAGTACTTTGCATTAATCTTTGAGGAACAGCAGAGCTCCACACCTTAATCTATGGAGTGTAGAAACTCTACCATTGAAAATACATAAGTGAAAGGTCCAGGCATGGCCGAGAGGCCAGCCCTCAAACGTGATCTAAGATAGCATACAACTGATCAAAGATCTCTAATACAATAGTAAAAGGTCCTATTTATAATAAACTAGCTACTAGGGTTTACAGAAGTAAGTAATTGATGCATAAATCCACTTCCGGGGCCCACTTGGTGTGTGCTTGGGCTGAGCTTGAGTGTTGCACGTGTAGAGGTCGTTCTTGGAGTTGAACGCCAGTTTTTGTGCCAGTTTGGGCGTTGAACTCCACTTTGCAGCTTGTTTCTGGCGCTGGACGCCAGAATTGGGCAGAGAGCTGGCGTTGAACGCCAGTTTGCGTCATCTAAACTCGGGCAAAGTATGGACTATTTAATATTTCTGGAACACCCTGGATGTCTACTTTCCAACGCAATTGGAAGCGCGCCATTTTGAGTTCTGTAGCTCCAGAAAATCCATTTTGAGTGCAGGGAGGTCAGAATCCAACAGCATCAGCAGTCCTTCTTCAACCTCTGAATCTGATTTTTGCTCAAGTCCCTCAATTTCAGCCAGAAAATACCTGAAATCACAGAAAAACACACAAACTCATAGTAAAGTCTAGAAATGTGAATTTAACATAAAAACTAAGGAAAACATCCCTAAAAGTAACTAGATTCTACTAAAAACATACTAAAAACAATGCCAAAAAGCGTATAAATTATCCGCTCATCAACCTCCAACCATTTTCCATCCAATAACCAAACCACTAACCAAAACACTTACCATCAACCATCAACACCCCACAACCAACCAATCTCATAAGACTTCCAGAGGATCACCAATCTGGAGATGTTAATGGAGAAAATGATGAAGCACCAAGAAATGACAACCAAGAATCAAGAAGCTTCCATGAAAAATATGGAAAGGCAGATTGGACAGCTTTCCAAGCAAATTGCTATTGAGAGACCATCAAGCTCACTGCCAAGTGACACCATTCCTAATCCAAAAGAAGAATGCAAGGCTATACAGCTAAGGAGTGGAAAGACATTGGTGGACAACAAGGAAGCAATCAAGAAGCCTATGGAAAGTGACAAAGAACTAACAGAGAGAAAGGAAGCTAGCAACAAGGACATGGCAACAAGCAAAAATATACCATAGAAGCTCAAAGAGAAGGACAACCAGCCACACAATTCGAAGGAAGAACTGACCTAAAGACAGCAACAAGTAGAGAAGAGCTTTACACCTCCACTGCCATATCCCCAAAGATTCAACAAAGAATCAAAGGATCAACACTTTCATAAGTTCCTTGAGACTTTCAAGAAGTTGGAGATCGACATTCTTTTAGCTGAGGCATTAGAGCAAATGCCTCTGTATGCGAAATTCCTGAAAGATATCATCAATAAGAAGAGAAGTTGGCTGGAGAAGGAGACCGTGCTACTCACTGAGGAGTGTAGTGCCGTGATTCAAAAGGGAATTCCACCAAAGCTTAAAGATCCAGGGAGCTTTGTAGTTTCATGCACTATAGGAAAAATGACATTAGATAAAGCTCTTTGTGATCTTGGTGCTAGTATCAACTTAATGCCCCTCTCAATGATGAGGAAGCTTGCTATAGAAGAACTCAAACCCACCAGGATGTCATTGGTAATGGCTGACAGATCAATCAAGACACTCAATGGGATTATGGAGAATCTATTAGTAAAGGTTGGGGAGTTTATCTTCCCTGCAGACTTTGTAATTTTGGACACTGAAGAGGAAGGAAACAATTCAATCATATTGGGAAGACCATTTCTAGTAATAGCAAGAGCTATCATCGATGTGGAAAAGGGAGAAATGATCTTCAGGGTGCACAATGAGCAAATGGTCATAAATGTTTCAAGTCAATGCAACACCCCCCTAAGCAGAAGGACTCCGTGAGGGTGGACATGATAGAGAGCTTAGTGGAAGAAATATTGGAAGATAATCATCATGATCAAGAAGAGGAAGGAGATCAAGAGACAACAGAGGAACAAGCAGCTGAGATCTCTATTGAAAAAGAGGTGAAACAAGACAAGAAAGAAGAAGGGCCAAAATAAGAACTGATGCCGCTACCCACTCATCTCAAATATGCATTCCTTGGTACATCAAAGAGCTTTCCAGTGATCATAAATTCTTCCTTGACTAAAGAAGAAGAGGGAGAACTCCTTAGTATACTTAAAGCTCACAATGATGCTTTAGGATGGACCATTGACGACCTGAAAGGCATCAGCCTTGTAGTGTGTATGCATAAGATCCTCTTAGAGGACAATTCCAAACCAGTGGTTCAACCTCAGAGGAGGCTAAATCCCACAATGAAGGAAGTTGTCCAGAAGGAAGTAATGAAGTTGTGGAATGCAGGGATAATCTATCCTATCTCTGACAGTTCATGGATAAGCCCAGTTCAAGTGGTACCAAAGAATGGTGGGATGACAGTTATTGTTAATGAGAAGAATGAACTCATTCCCACAAGAACTGTGACAGGATGGAGGATGTGTATTGACTATAGGAGGCTGAATGATGCCACACACAAAGATCACTTCCCTCTCCCCTTCATTGGCCAAATGCTTGAAAGATTGGCCGGCCATGCCTATTACTGCTTCCTAGATGGATATTCTGGGTATAATCAAATAGTGGTAGATCCAAAGGACTAGGAAAAGACCTCTTTCACATGTCCATTTGGAGTTTTTGCCTATAGAAGGATGCCATTTGGGCTATGCAATGCTCCAGCCACCTTCCAGAGGTGTATGCTTTCCATCTTCTTAGATATGGCTGAAAAGTTTTTAGAGGTCTTCATGGACGATTTCTCTGTTTTCGGTAACAATTTCAATGCCTTCTTGCATCATCTTACTCTTGTCTTGAAACGGTGCCAAGAAACTAATTTGGTTTTAAATTGGGAGAAGTGCCATTTCATGGTGCCTGAAGGAATTGTTCTTGGTCACAAAGTTTCAAGAAAAGGGATAAAGGTTGACAAGGCAAAGGTGGAGATCATAGAGAAACTCCCTCCACCAACTAATGTGAAATCTGTTAGAAGTTTCTTGGGGCACGCTGGATTTTATAGAAGGTTTATCAAGGATTTTTCAAAAATAGCCAAACCTTTAAGTAATTTGTTGATGATTGATAACCCTTTTATCTTTGATGACAGTTGCCAGCATGCCTTTGAAACTTTAAAAAACAGACTCACAACTGCACCAATCATCACACCCCCAGATTGGGGATTACCTTTTGAACTCATGTGTGATGCAAGTGACATTGCAATTGGTGCTGTGTTGGGACAAAAGAAGGGAAATTTGCATCATGTCATATATTATGCAAGTAAGGTGTTGAATGAGGCTCAAAAGAATTATACCACAACAGAGAAAGAGTTATTGGCTGTAGTTTATACATTTGATAAGTTTAGATCATACTTGATAGAATCCAAGATTGTAGTTTATACTGACCATGCTGCCCTTAAGTATTTAATGTCAAAACAGGATGCTAAACCAAGACTTATCAGGTGGATATTGCTCCTACAAGAGTTTGATATTGAAATAAAGGACAGGAAGGGCACCGAAAATCAAGTTGCTGATCATTTATCAAGGCTGCCACAAGAAACAATTCAAGAAGCCTCCCAGCCAATAAATGAAAACTTTCCAGATGAACACCTTCTACAGATTCAACAAGTACCTTGGTTTGCTGACATAGCAAACTACAAAGTGGGAAGGAAGATACCTCAAGAATTCTCTAAGCAACAAGTGAAGAAGCTAATCAATGAAGCAAGAAAGTTCTTATGGGATGAACTTTTCTTATTCAAGAGATGTTCTGATGGAGTAATTAGGAGGTGTGTCCCTGAAAATGAAATGAGAGATATATTGTGGCATTGCCATGGTTCAGCCTATGGTGGACACTTTGGACCAGAAAGAACAGCTGCAAAGATACTGCAGAGCGGCTTCTATTGGCCAACTATCTTTAAGGATGCCAGAGAGTTCGTTCACCAATGTAATGAATGCCAAAGAGCTGGAGGATTGACAAGAAGGAATGAGATGCCTCAAAATTTCATTCTGGAAGTGGAGTTATTTGATCTATGGGGCATTGATTTCATGGGACCCTTTCCCCCCTCCTATTCTTTCAGATATATCTTGGTGGCAGTGGAGTATGTCTCAAAGTGGGTGTAAGCCATAGCCACAACCACCTGTGATGCACAGATTGTCCTTCAATTCCTTAAGAAGCATATTTTCACTAGATATGGAGTGCCCAAGGGTCTTGTTAGCGATGGTGGTGGTCATTTTTGCAACAAACAGATGGAGAAACTCCTCCACAAATATGGAGTAATTCATAAAGTAGCCACACCATACCACCCTCAGACTAATGGCCAGGCTGAATTAGCAAATAGAGAGTTGAAGAAGATCTTAGAGAAAACAGTAGGAAGCACAAGAAAAGATTGGACTAGGAAGCTAGAAGATGCACTTTGGGCATACAGGACAGCTTTCAAAACTCCCATTGGAAAGTCCTGATGCATTTGCATATTTGATACATTAGCTAGTTTATTTAGTTAGTTTTAGCTTAGTTTCACTCATTTTTTCTTTGAATTAGACAAGTATTCTTAGGAGTTTATTTTCATACATAAAAAGACTAAGGACCATATTAATTGTAGCTAAATTCATGCAAATGATTCTAGGAATGCATAAATGAATGAGTATGAATGAATCCCATGAAATTGATTGCATGAATTGGTAAGACTTTGAAGCAATTTCCTTTGTCAATGATAGGTGATGAAACAATAAAGCATGGAAGCAAGAATGAAGCAAGCAAGTGGCCAACAATTCCTTCAAGACTAGCAACTAGCACGTTGGCAACTTGGAATTCAAGTTGCCAACGCCAATGAAGCCTCACTTGAGGAAGAGCACAAGCAACCTTGCAAGAAAGTGGTTTCCTATGAAGACTATGCACGTTGCTAACTTGGAGTTACATTGGAGTATTTGGTAACAACTCAAGAAGCAAGTTGGGCAAGAAGAAGAGCAAATGGTGGCGTTGCCAACTTAGAGAAAGGGTGAGTTGTTGAAGGCAACGCCAAGCACCCTGGAGAAGCAAGTTGGGCGTTGCCAACTTGGAGAAAGGAGTGAGTGTTTGATGGCAACGCAGGCAAGCAAAGAGCTGAGCCAAGGAGAGTGTCGAGGGCATTGCCAATGCCAGAAACAAGGGGCGTGTTCCTTGGCAACGCACACAAGCAAGGCTTGGCCCTGGAGGAAGAGGAGCTGGCGTTGCCAACGCCAGGAACCATAGGCGTTATCCAAGGCAACGCCAAGCAACAAGAATGGAGCCCTGGAGAGTAGTCGAGCACGTTACCAATTCCAGGAAGAGCTGGAGTGTTTGGTGACAACGCCCAAGCATGGAGGATGCCCAGGAAAAGGAGCCAACGTTGCCAACTTGGAGATATAGAGGCGTTATCCACAACAACTCCAATAAGCTGGCAGCCTGACCTTACCTCCTTCAATGGGGCATAACTTGAGTTATAGAGATCCAAATTGAGTGATTCCAATTGCATTGAAAAGCTGGCATTCAGAGCTTTCCAACCATATATGATAGTCTATAGTGAAGCATAAAATGAAAGCTTGAATCAGAGTCATCTTTAGGCCCCAAAAACAAGAAAATGAGGTTGGAATTGAAGGAAGCTACAAGGCAACCCTGGAGAAGAGTCGAGCACGTTGGCAACGTGCTGTAAAGGGGGCGTTGTTGGCAATAACGCCAGCCCATTGTTGCAGCCTTGGGAGGCTTGGCACGTTGCCAACTTGGGAGAAAGGGGGCGTTATCCACAACAACTTGGCAGCTTGACCTTACCTTCTTTGAGGAAGCATAACTTGAGCTAGAAAAATCCAATTGAGATGATTCCAAGTGCATTAGAAAGAAGACACTCTGAGCTTTCCAATGATGTATGATAGTCCATATTGAAGCAGAGGATGGATACTCAAATTCTGGGCAACATTAGGCATGAGAGAAGAGTCAAGAAGAAGAAGAGCAAGTTGTTAGCAACAACTTGGGCCAACAACGCCCAAGTCTCAAAGCTCACTTCCAGGAAAGTCACTTGCACGTTGCCAACGTGCATTATGCCTGGCGTTATTACCAACAACGCCCCTCAATGGGCCAGAATTGATGACAACTTGCTCTGCTTCCTCTGTTCCTCACAAAGGCCAGCAACTTCTTCCATTGAGCCAAGAATTCAACAATGAGAAAGCCCACATTGCTAGCCCAAATTGAAGATCTCTGAAGAAGTTTTAGGAGTAGTATAAATAGAGAAAAATTTGGTACTTAGAGGGACTTTTACTTTATTTTTGGCTTGGAACTTTGTTTTTAGACTTTTGACACTTAGAGTTTTTGGTTTTTCTCTGCCTCTCAACCATATTCTATTTTGTTTTGCTTGCAACTTTGAATTACAGTTTTAAGAACTTCTTCTTCATCTTCTTCATTCTTCTCTACTCAATTCTCATGTTTACTTTTGCATTTGTTGTTGAATTTAGAACTATGATTCACTAAACCCCATTTTCATTAGGGGGAGGAGCTCTGCTCATTTGAATGAGTTGATAACTTTTCTTTTCCTTTTCAATTCAAGTGGTTCATCTAAAAGGAAACTCTTGTTCTTCATAGATTCAATCACCATCAAGAGAGGGATTAATCTATATGAATTATGTAGTGAATTTGAGAAAGGAGCTACATAATTCAGTTTAGAGTTCATCCTTTCATGATTTCCTTGATCAATACACTTGGGTTGGTATGTGAGATGTAACCTCCCTTAGTTGAGATTCTGGAAGTTGTGTGGCTTGGATTAGGAATTGAACTTCATCTCTTCTCATGAACAATTAGATCACGAGAGTGGCAGTTGGTTGTGTTGAGAGAAATTGAGTTACCAAGAGATTGAGACTCAATTACCCACAAATGCCATGGATCTATACCCATGATTGAGAAGGAATTGATCAACATCAATTCATGAGAATTTGCATCTCCGATCTCTAATGATCCTTTCCATCATCAATTCTCATGTCTTTTGTTCTTTAGTTGTTTAAATACCCATTACCCAATTCCCTTCTACATTCTTGCAATTTATTATTCTTGTCATTTACATTCTGTTTCTAAGTTTCTTGCCATTTATTCTTATGTTCCTTAAATTTGTGCAATCTCTTCTTTATTACAATTTACTTTCTATGTCATTTAAGTTTCTTCCCCTTTAAGTTTCAGTCATTTACTTTTATTTCCTTTCTTTATTGCAATTCTTTAGATTCCTTGTCATTTAGTTTTTGTAATTATGTTCAAAAATCACAATTCTCTTGAAATCAAAACCATGTTTGCTTGACTAAATCTATCATTTAACTAAAGTTGCTTAATCTACCAATCTCCGTGGGATCGACCTCACTCTTAGTGAGATTTATTACTTGATACGACCCGGTATACTTGCCGGTAATTACATGAAATTAATTTTTTACGTATCAAGTTTTTGGCGCCGTTGCCGGGGATTTGGCAAAGATTAACAATGATTAAGTGAAATGAAGATCTAGATCTAGCATTTTTCATTTTTGTTCTTTAACTTTTAACTAACACACTAACTGTTTGAATTTTTGCTTAAACCAATTAACATTTCACTTCAGGCATGGATTGAAGTGTTATTGCCTTCCTGGTGTTGTGTGATTCTTATGCTTTGGTTGCATGTCAGGTACAAGGAGAACTATACCCACTTTTTGTGAACAAGACGAAAGAACCCTCAGGAGATTAAGAAGATCTAAAAGAGGGAAATACATTGTTGGAGAAGAGGATTCAGAAGAAGAAGAACAAGTCATGGAGGGCACTTCACATAATCATGCTGAGGGAGTTGCCAACAATAACAACCCAGAAGGGGTTGCCAACAATAACAACCCACCTCAAAGGAGAGTTCTAGCTTCTTACACCCTCCCAAATCCTAGACACTGTGGGAGTAGCATACTTGCCCCCAATGTTCATGCAAACAATTTTGAATTGAAGCCTCAACTCATCACCCTTGTGCAAAACAATTGTTCCTATGGAGGAGGCCCACTTGAGGACCCAAATCAACACCTATCTGTCTTCCTAAGAATTTGTGAAACTGTCAAGACAAATGGTGTGCATCCAGATGTTTACAAGCTACTATTGTTCCCATTCTCTTTGAGAGACAAGGCATTTCAATGGCTAGAAACATTCCCCAAGGAGAGTATCAACACTTGGGATGACTTGGTGAATAAATTCCTATCCAAATTCTATCCACCTCAGAGGATCATAAGGTTAAAAACAGATGTGCAAACCTTCACTCAAATGGATGGGGAAACATTGTACGAGGCATGGGAAAGATACAAAGCTCTGCTTAGAAAATGTCCACCTGAGATGTTCAGTGAATGGGATAAGCTTCAAAATTTCTATGAAGGGTTGACTGAAAAATCTCAAGAGTCTTTGGATTACTCTGCAGGAGGCTCACTACAATTGATGAATACAACCGAAGAAGCTCAGAATCTCATAGACATGGTGACAAATAACCAATACTTCTTTGCTCATCAAAGGCAATGCCAACCTATGCAAAAGAAGGGTGTATTGGAACTAGAAGGAGTGGACACTATCTTGGCACAGAACAAGTTGATGCACCAACAAATCCAGCAACAAATGGAGATGATGGCCAAGAGAATAGAAGGCCTCCAACTAGCTTCAGTGAGCACAACAAATCAAGCTTCAATTGAATGGGATCAAAATGAAGCAGGCAACGTTGAGCACCAACAAGAACAAGTTCAATACATGCAAAATACCTCAAGTTCATTTCAAAATGACTTCCATGGTGACACATACAATCCATCCTGGAGGAACCACCCCAACCTGAGATGGGGTGATAATCAAAACTAGTGGCAGAAAAACAACAACTCCAACCATTCCCGCAACACACACAACCAAAATCATTCATCTAACAACACTAACCAATACAAGAAACCACAAAACACATATCAACCACCCCACAATAATTCACAAACTCACCAAAATAACTTTTCCACACCACCATTCAACTCACAAAATGCCCACCCCAATGCTCCAAACAATTTCCAGCAACCACATTCCAACCCCATCATACCACCAATAGACCATCATGAAAGTAGGATTTCAAGCCTTGAGGCAGCCATACAAACAATTGCTCAGTCCACTCAAAGCTTGGTCAAAGTGCAAGAGAGAAATGAAGCTACTATGAACAGCCTTGAACGGCAAGTGGGACAATTGGCTAAACAAGCTGAACGGCCAACCAATATTCTCCCAAGTGACACAGTGCCCAACCCAAGAGAAGAATGCAAAGCTCTTCAGTTGAGAAGTGGCAAAGTAATTGGAGAAAGTCCCAACAAGGAAGCAATAAAACTCAAAGAGCAAGGCACATCAAGCAAGCAAGATGAAGACAAGATAGCAACACCTCAAGAGAGCAATGAAGATGAAAAACCACAGAGCAAGACACCCACTCCAAACAACCATCTCAATGACAAGGAGAGTGTGAAGCCACAACAGGAGGACAAGAACGAAGGAGTGAAAGCCTATGTACCCAAGCTTCCATATCTAACTAGGATACATAAAAAGACGAAAGATCAACAATTCCCAAGGTTCTTGGAAATCTTTAAGAAACTTGAAATCAACATCCCATTGGCGGAGGCCTTGGAACAAATGCCACTATATGCAAAGTTTCTTAAAGAATTAATCACCAAGAAGAGAAGTTGGCAGGAGAAAGAAACAGTGATTCTCAATCAAGAGTGTAGTGCCATTATTCAAAGGGGACTACCACCAAAACTCAAGGATCCAGGTAATTTCCTCATACCATGCACAATTGGGAATATAGCCATTGATAAGTCACTTTGTGACCTGGGAGCAAGCATTAACTTAATGCCCCTTACCATGATGAAGAAAATGATGATAGAGGAATTGAAACCCACAAGAATGTCACTACAACTTGCTGATAGATCTATCAAAATACCAAACGGTGTAGTTGAGAATCTCTTGGTGAAAGTGGGGAAATTTATATTCCCAGCTGATTTTGTGGTCCTAGATATGGACGAAGAGGGGAGAAACTCAGTCATCCTTGGTAGACCCTTCTTGGCTACGGCTAGAACAATCATTGATGTGGAAAAAGGAGAGATGATCTTCAGGGTACATGATGAACAAATGACCATAAATGTCTTCAAGGCAATGCAACACCCGGTTGAGAAAGAAAGTTGCATGAGGATTGATGTGGTGGATTCCTTAGTTGAAGAAGTACTTGAGATAAACCATCAAGTGAAACAAGGGGAGGTCCAGGACATCCAGGGACAAGAAGAAAACAAAGTGGAAGCACCAGAGGAACCAAGTGAAGCTAAGAAAGAAAAGGCATCACAACAAGAGTTGAAACCATTACCCCCTCATCTTAAGTATGCATTCCTTGGTGAAGAGGATAGCTTCCCAGTGATCATCAATTCTACATTGAGTATAGAGGAAGAAGAGAAGCTACTTGTAGTATTGAGAGCTCACAAAGAGGCATTAGGATGGACCATTGATGACTTAAAAGGCATAAGCCCTGCTATATGCATGCACAAGATACTCTTGGAGGAAAATTCCAAACCAGTGGTACAACCTCAAAGAAGATTAAATCCCACAATGAAGGAGGTGGTTCAAAAAGAAGTGCTGAAGCTATGTAAAGCTGGGATTATTTACCCCATCTCTGACAGTCCATGGGTTAGCCCAGTTCAAGTAGTACCCAAGAAAGGTGGAATGACTGTCATTGTCAATGAGAAGAATGAGCTTATTCCAACAAGAACAGTGACTGGATGGAGGATGTGCATTGACTATAGGAGGCTGAATGATGCCACACGAAAGGACCATTTCCCCCTACCTTTCATTGACCAGATGCTTGAAAGGTTGGCTGGCCATGCTTATTACTGTTTTCTCGATGGATATTCTGGGTATAACCAAATCGTAGCTGACCCCATGGATCAAGAGAAGACCTCCTTTACTTGCCCTTTTGGAGTCTTTGCTTACAGGAGAATGCCATTCGGATTGTGTAATGCCCCAGCTACCTTTCAAAGATGCATGCTATCAATCTTCTCTGACATGGTAGAAAAATTTATTGAAGTCTTTATGGATGATTTCTCTGTCTTTGGTGATTCTTTCAATACTTGCTTGCACCATCTTACTCTAGTCTTGAAAAGGTGCCAAGAGACCAATTTGGTTTTAAACTGGGAGAAATGCCATTTCATGGTACCCGAAGGCATTGTCCTTGGTCACAAAATTTCAAGAGAGGGTATAGAAGTTGATAAGGCAAAAGTAGAAATTATAGAAAAACTTCCTTTACCAACTAGTGTAAAAGCTGTTAGAAGTTTCTTAGGGCATGCTGGTTTTTATAGAAGATTCATCAAAGATTTTTCCAAAATAGCAAAGCCACTAAGTAACCTGCTAGTGGTAAACAATCCTTTCCTCTTTGATGATGAATGTAAACATGCTTTTGAAACTCTAAAAGCTAAGCTAACCACAGCACCAATCATCACACCCCCAAGTTGGGGATTGCCTTTTGAACTCATGTGTGATGCAAGTGACCTTGCAATTGGTGCTGTGTTAGGGCAGAGGAAGGAAAAGAAGCTTCATGTTATCTACTATGCAAGTAAAGTGTTGAATGAAACTCAAAGAAATTACACTACAACAGAGAAAGAGTTGCTAGCCGTGGTGTATGCTTTTGATAAGTTTAGACAATATTTGATTGGATTTAAAGTTTTAGTGTATACTGACCATGCTGCTCTTAAGTATCTCATGTCCAAACAGGATGCCAAACCAAGACTAATCAGATGGGTACTACTCCTACAAGAGTTTGACATTGAGATAAAGGATAGAAAGGGTAGTGAGAATCAAGTTGCTGACCACTTATCAAGAGTGCCACAAGATACATGTCAAGACAATCTTCAATCAATAAACGAGGAATTTCCAGATGAGCACCTCTTGCAAATTCAATATGTTCCTTGGTTCGCAGACATGGCAAACTACAAGGCAGGAAGGATCATACCACAAGAGTACACAAAACAACAAGTCAAGAAGTTGTTACATGAGGCTAAGTTCTTCTTCTGGGATGAGCCATTTTTATTCAAAAAATGCCCAGATGGAATGATAAGAAGGTGTGTACCAGAGGTTGAAATGAAGGACATACTATGGCAATGTCACAACTCAAGCTATGGTGGCCATTTTGGAGCTGAGAGAACTGCTGCAAAGGTACTTCAAAGTGGCTTCTACTGGCCTTCAATCTTCAAGGATGCTAGAGACTTTATAGGCCATTGCAATGAGTGTCAAAGAACAGGGAGTTTAACAAGGAAAAATGAGATGCCTCAGAAGTTCATTTTGGAGGTGGAACTCTTTGATTTGTGGGGAATAGACTTCATGGGACCCTTTCCACCATCTTACACATTCAAATACATATTGGTGGCAGTAGAGTATGTTTCAAAATGGGTAGAAGCCATAGCCACCACTACATGTGATACCAACGTGGTGCTACAATTCCTAAAGAGAAATATCTTCATAAGATTTGGAGTGCCCAAGGGACTCATAAGTGATGGGGGAAGCCACTTTTGTAACAGGTAACTAAACTCTCTACTCCACAAATATGGGGTTACTCACAAAGTGGCTACACCTTATCACCCACAAATAAATGGACAAGCTGAACTTGCTAACAGAGAGCTAAAGAGGATCTTGGAGAAAACTGTGGGAGCAACAAGAAAGGATTGGGTTAGGAAGCTGGATGATGCACTTTGGGCATACAGAACTGCATTCAAAACGCCAATAGGAAAATCTCCATTTCAGCTGGTGTATGGGAAAGCATGCCATCTACCTGTGGAGCTTGAACACAAGGCCTTTTGGGCCACCAAACTTTTGAATTTAGATGCTCAAGCAGCAGGAGAAAAGAGGTTACTACAACTCAATGAATTGGAGGAGTTCAGATTGGAAGCCTATAAAAATGCCAAAATATACAAAGAAAGAGCAAAAAAGTGGCATGACAAGATGATATCCCAAAGGACATTTGAACCAGGCCAAAAGGTGTTGTTATTCAACTCAAGACTAAAGATTTTCCCTAGGAAGCTAAGGTCTAGATGGACTGGTCCATACACCATCACCAAAGTATCCCCTCATGGCTATGTGGAATTACTCGATGAGGTTTCAAAACAGACTTTCACAGCCAATGGACATAGGGTGAAACTTTATCTTGGTGGCCCCTGGAGCAAGGAAGAGAGTGTGCAACTCTTAGCATGAGCAAGGAAACTGCATTGTCAAGCTAAGGACAATAAACAAGCGCTTCATGGGAGGCAACCCATGCACAGGAGTCTTTTATTTTCATACTTTAGTAGTCAATAATGAGAAGTTGCATCATATACATCTAAGAGAATAAAGAGTAAGCTAGCACATAGTGTATACAGGGGCACTAAGTTTGGTGTGGCCAATCTTGAAGCAATGGCAAAAGTTTGTTCTACAACACTTAGCCACAAACTAAGTTTGGTGTCCATACATACACGAAAGTGCTAGACCATGAAAGTACAATCAATTTCTTTTAGTTATATGAAAGCAACCATAAAAAAAAAAAAACATTTTCATTATTGGCATCATGTTTTCGTCCAAATGCTACAAGTAATCCTAAAGCCTATGCATTATTCTTGCAGGAAAGTGATGGGAGAATCTTGAAAAGGAGCTCACAAGAAAGTAGGAGTCACATGTGCCTTGGGTTTTGTGCACCCATATGTACCTTGGATTATGTGCATTGAGCAAAACCCCTTTGTTGCAACGAAGAAGCATGCCCCCCCATGCTATGACCGAAACATTGAAGTCCACTCTCCCATTATATATATGACTTCAACACACTCCAACCACAATCATCAAACCTCACTTTGTCCTCACTTCTATATTTGCCACCCTTCATCATCACATTTCATCATTCACCCTTTGCATACCCAAACCACACTTCCCCTTTTCTCCTTCTCACACTCAACTTTAAGATTGCATTCCTCACCATATCACCATATCTATCCCCACTCCCTTCATAAACGTTTTCCTTATGCTTGAGGACAAGCTTTCTTCTAAGTTTGGTGTTGGAAGATTTGACCCTTGCAATTGAATTTCAATGGCCTCATCATCAAGAGCTAGGAGAGAAGATGAAGAACAAAGCCATTTTGATCGAAGGAGATTCAAATCCAAACAAAATGAGCTCATCTTTAGTTGGATGTCAAGCAAAGATGTTGTCCCGGAGTTATCTTTCAAGCTAAGAAAGGAGGAATACCCTGAGATACAAAAAATAATTAGAAAGAGGGGATGGGAGCTTCTTTGTAACCAACCTCAAGAGGTAAGCATGCTACTCATCCATGAGTTTTACACCAATGTGATAAGAGAATTTGTTGATGAAGAGCCGTACATGAGCTATGTAAGAGGGGTGAAGGTTGACTTTAGTCCAGACACCATCAACAGGGTGCTAAAGATCAAACCAAAACGGTTCAAACAAGCTAGCTATGAGGAAAGAGTTGAAAATGATCCAAGATATATGGATATACTAAGTGACTTGTGCAGAGTGAGTACGGATTGGGTGTTGGACTCACAAAAACAACCACTCAAACTCAGGAGAGGTGATCTCATACCTCAAGCAAAGGGATGGCATGACATAGTAAGGAGATCATTAATCCCTACTTCAAATAATTCTGAAGTGACAGTGAATAGAGCAATAATGATCCACTGCATAATGAAAGGAGGAGAGATCAATGTGGGAGAAATCATAGCCACAAACATCATTGACATAGCTGAGAAGGTCAAACAGGACAGTTGGCTAGGATATCCTAGCACTATTCTGCGTTTATGTGAAGAAGCTGGAGTACCTCTCCAAGAATTTGGAGAAACTGACGTGGTCTCTATTGGAAAACCCCTCACCAAGGAAAGGTTGGAATTCATCACCACAACACAATTGGAGAGGCAACCTTTAGCAAGAAAGAAGAAAAGGAAAGAAGTAAGACAAGAAGAAGAGCCCCAAGAAATGGGAGAAACAAGTGTCTTGAACATGAATCAACTCCAAGCTGCTTTGGAAGGAATCTCTGGGCAATATTCACAAATTCAAAGGAGCCAAGAGGAACAAGCTCGACAACAAAGGGACCTTTGGCAGGTAGTGAATCAGCAAAGAGAAGTTCAAGTTCAATGGATGGGGCAGCAAAATGAATATCAAACACACATGATGGAACTACAACAAGAACAGTTTGACAGGGTGTATGAAGCCATCAACAACTCAGATGCTAGGCATGATACATCCATGGAAAAGGTAATACAGGAACAAGCTCAACTGAGGAAAGAGCAAGCTCAACAGAGAGAGCTCCTTCATAGGTTAGATGCTAGACATGATGCATTTCACAGAGAATTTAATGAAAGCAGAATGTTCAGGGAGGCCAGACATAGAGATAGACTTGACTATGATATATGCACCCAAGAGAAACTCAACTATCTTTGTGGAGCAGCCCCACTGATCAACCCACAAGTCAAACACTTCAATGAAGCACGCAAGATATTCGAAGAGCAAGAACTTGCTAGGGTGAGATTCAATGCTGAGAGGCTAAAGGAGACAATGATAAACATAGGAGTATGGCAAAGAGAAGAGGGGGATTCAACAACAAAACAACAAGGAGAAGTGAGGAAGAAAAAGAAAGAAGATCCGAAGGGCAAAGGAAAGGGACATAAAGACTAAAGGTGGTGGAGTTCTTTTCTTTAGTACTTTATTAAATAAAGAAGATGTATGTCTGAAATATGGTGTACCTTCTAAGTTGTTTTTTTTTCCTTTATGCATTATCAGTTATCTTGCATATTTCATGTATCACTCACATGCTTGGAATGTTTGCTTGTCTTAAGTATTTTCACTTGACAATGGAATAAGAGATGTAGTTTAAGCAAGAACAGAGAGAAATCTAGCCTAAAAAAATAAAATAGTCAGATGCAAAGTGTAGTACATATATGCTTTCATTGTGAACAAAATCAAGAGCTCAAGAAAGCAAAAGGAGTTAAGATGCTTGCTTACAAAAAAACTAGTTGGTTAAGGAATACAAGACTCAAGAACTTAGAAGCACAAAAGATCCTTGACAATGAAGTATACAAAAAAATTGAAGAAAACAAAGAAAAGAATATATGAAAATCTAGGCATCAATGACAAAATTTGGATATGTGTCTGTGGTGATTGATGTTAGGAGACATACTTGGGCTAGTAAATCCGAGGGGTGCTTCATCACCCGGTAACTTGAGTTAACTAACTCGGGATTATCGATTGAAAACTCACAATCAAGAGTAGCTCTATAACAGAACATTTAGCAACCCAAAGAGGTGCTGGACACCACTATCTAAATAAGATTTTAATGTTAAATGCCTGTGATTGAATGTGTTAAGGAAAGAGGCTTGAGTTAGTAAATCTTTAAGAGTGCTTCAACACTTAACAACTTAAACCAACTGGTTTGGGATTGTTGATTGAAAGCTTATGCTAAAGAGCCGCCTTAAGACAAGATTTTTAGCTCAATTAAAATAAAGGAAAAGTGAAAGAGGTAGAAAGGAGAAGTAGAAAAAAAGAATAACTCAAGGATTATGTGCTGAGGTAAAGAAAAGAAGAGTCTAGTGAAACTAACCAACCTAGTAATGGAGCAAGCATTTCAACTTGAAATTAAGCTTAGCCTTGATCAGTTCCATTAAACAGATGACTACACAATTGAGGATGACAATTTGTTTTTGGGAAGAATTCTTCTCTATTAAGATACTCAACTATTGCATCTTAAATTCTCTGATCAAATTATTCTATTTCTTGCTTGAGGACAAGCAATATTTTAAGTTTGGTGTTGTGATGCATTTGCATATTTGATACATTAGCTAGTTTATTTAGTTAGTTTTAGCTTAGTTTCACTCATTTTTTCTTTGAATTAGACAAGTATTCTTTGGAGTTTATTTTCATACATAAGAAGACTAAGGACCATATTAATTGTAGCTAAATTCATGCAAATGATTCTAGGAATGCATAAATGAATGAGTATGAATGAATCCCATGAAATTGATTGCATGAATTGGTAAGACTTTGAAGCAATTTCCTTTGTCAATGATAGGTGATGAAACAATAAAGCATGGACGCAAGAATGAAGCAAGCAAGTGGCCAACAATTCCTTCAAGACTAGCAACTAGCACGTTGGCAACTTGGAATTCAAGTTGCCAACGCCAATGAAGCCTCACTTGAGGAAGAGCACAAGCAACCTTGCAAGAAAGTGGTTTCCTATGAAGACTATGCACGTTGCTAACTTGGAGTTACATTGGAGTGTTTGGCAACAACTCAAGAAGCAAGTTGGACAAGAAGAAGAGCAAATGGTGGCGTTGCCAACTTAGAGAAAGGGTGAGTTGTTGAAGGCAACGCCAAGCACCCTGGAGAAGCAAGTTGGGCGTTGCCAACTTGGAGGAAGGGGTGAGTGTTTGATGGCAACGCAAGGCAGCCCTGGAGAAGCAAGTTGGGCGTTGCCAACTTGGGAGAAAGGGTGAGTTATTCAAGACAACGCTGAGCTAGAAGAATTTGGCCAAGGAGGAGGTATCGAGGGCGTTGCCAACGCCAAGAACAAGGGGCGTGTTCCTTGGCAACGCCAGGCAGCCCTGGAGAAGCATTTGGGCGTTGCCAACTTGGAGAAAGGAGTGAGTGTTTGATGGCAACGCAGGCAAGCAAAGAGCTGAGCCAAGGAGAGTGTCGAGGGCGTTGCCAACGCCAGAAACAAGGGGCGTGTTCCTTGGCAACGCACACAAGCAAGGCTTGGCCCTGGAGGAAGAGGAGCTGGCGTTGCCAACGCCAGGAACCATAGGCGTTATCCAAGGCAACGCCAAGCAACAAGAATGGAGCCCTGGAGAGTAGTCGAGCACGTTGCCAACTCCAGGAAGAGCTGGAGTGTTTGGTGACAACGCCCAAGCATGGAGGATGCCCAGGAAAAGGAGCCAACGTTGCCAACTTGGAGATATAGGGGCGTTATCCACAACAACTCCAATAAGCTGGCAGCCTAACCTTACCTCCTTCAATGGAGCATAACTTGAGTTATAGAGATCCAAATTGAGTGATTCTAATTGCATTGGAAAGCTGGCATTCAGAACTTTCCAACCATATATGATAGTCTATAGTGAAGCATGAAATGGAAGCTTGAATCAGAGTCATCTTTAGGCCCCAAAAACAAGAAAATGAGGTTGGAATTGAAGGAAGCTACAAGGCAACCCTGGAGAAGAGTCGAGCACGTTGGCAACGTGCTGTAAAGGGGGCGTTGTTGGCAATAACGCCAGCCCATTGTTGCAGCCTTGGGAGGCTTGGCACGTTGCCAACTTGGGAGAAAGGGGGCGTTATCCACAACAACTTGGCAGCTTGATCTTACCTTCTTTGAGGAAGCATAACTTGAGCTAGAAAAATCCAATTGAGATGATACCAAGTGCATTAGAAAGAAGACACTCTGAGCTTTCCAATGATGTATGATAGTCTATATTGAAGCAGAGGATTGATACTTAAATTCTGGGCAACATTAGGCATGAGAGAAGAGTCAAGAAGAAGAAGAGCAAGTTGTTAGCAACAACTTGGGCCAACAACGCCCAAGTCTCAAAGCTCACTTCCAGGAAAGTCACTTGCAAGTTGCCAACGTGCATTATGCCTGGCTTTATTACCAACAACACCCCTCAATGGGCCAGAATTGATGACAACTTGCTCTGCTTCCTCTGTTCCTCACAAAGGCCAGCAACTTCTTCCATTGAGCCAAGAATTCAACAATGAGAAAGCCCACATTGCTAGCCCAAATTGAAGATCTCTGAAGAGTTTTAGGAGTAGTATAAATAGAGAAAAGTTTGGTACTTAGAGGGACTTTTACTTTATTTTTAGCTTGGGACTTTGTTTTTAGACTTTGACACTTAGAGTTTTTGGTTTTTCTCTGCCTCTCAACCATATTCTATTTTGTTTTGCTTGCAACTTTGAATTACAGTTTTAAGAACTTCTTCTTCATCTTCTTCATTCTTCTCTACTCAATTCTCATGTTTACTTTTGCATTTGTTGTTGAATTTAGAGCTATGATTCACTAAACCCCATTTTCATTAGGGGGAGGAGCTCTGCTCATTTGAATGAGTTGATAACTTTTCTTTTCCTTTTCAATTCAAGTGGTTCATCTAAAAGGAAACTCTTGTTCTTCATAGATTCAATCACCATCGAGAGAGGGATTAATCTATATGAATTATGTAGTGAATTTGAGAAAGGAGCTACATAATTCAGTTCAGAGTTCATCCTTTCATGATTTCCTTGATCAAACACTTGGGTTGGTATGTGAGATGTAACCTCCCTTAGTTGAGATTCTGGAAGTTGTGTGGCTTGGATTAGGAATTGAACTTCATCTCTTCTCATGAACAATTAGATCACAAGAGTGGCAATTGGTTGTGTTGAGAGAAATTGAGTTACCAAGAGATTGGGACTCAATTACCCACAAATGCCATGGATCTATACCCATGATTGAGAAGGAATTGATCAACATCAATTCATGATAATTTGCATCTCCGATCTCTAATGATCCTTTCCATCATTAATTCTCATCTCTTTTGTTCTTTAGTTGTTTAAATACCCATTACCCAATTCCCTTCTACATTCTTGCAATTTATTATTCTTGTCATTTACATTCTGTTTCTAAGTTTCTTGCCATTTATTCTTATGTTCCTTAAATTTGTGCAATCTCTTCTTTATTGCAATTTACTTTCTATGTCATTTAAGTTTCTTCCCCTTTAAGTTTCAGTCATTTACTTTTATTTCCTTTCTTTATTGCAATTCTTTAGATTCCTTGTCATTTAGTTTTTGCAATTATGTTCAAAAATCACAATTCTCTTGAAATCAAAACCATGTTTGCTTGACTAAATCTATCATTTAACTAAAGTTGCTTAATCTACCAATCTCCGTGGGATCGACCTCACTCTTAGTGAGTTTTATTACTTGATACGACCCGGTATACTTGCCGGTAATTACGTGAAATTAATTTTTTACGTATCAAGTCCCCCTTTCAACTATTGTATGGCAAGTCTTGGTACCTCCCTGTAGAGCTTGAACACAAAGCTTTTTGGGCCACTAAACTCCTCAATCTTGATTCTCAAGCAGCAGGGGAGAAAAGGTTGTTACAACTAAATGAGTTGGATGAATTTAGGCTAGAAGCCTATGAAAATGCTAAGATATACAAGGAAAAAGCTAAGAGGTGGCATGACAGGAAGATCTTGAAGAAAGAATTCAAACCAGGACAGCAAGTGCTCCTGTACAACTCACGGCTCAAGATTTTCCCTGGCAAGCTCAAGTCCAAATAGACTGGTCCATATTTAGTGACAAAGGTTTTTCCTTATGGAAACCTTGAATTGCTAAATGAAGCAACACAGAGTCATTTCACAGCAAATGGGCACAGAGCAAAACCTTACTTAGAAGGGCAATGGGACAAGGAAAAAGAGGTTCAGAACCTAAGCTAAGCAAGAATGAAGGATGTCAAGCTAATGACAATAAAGAAGTGCTTGTTGGGAGGCAACCCAACCTGAGGTAGTTTTCTTTTCATAGCTATTTCAATAAAAAGGTTGAATGATTGGTATGTCTTGCAAGGAGCTAAGTTTGGTGTTTCACAACAAAATAAATTAAGAGAGAATGAAGGTTTCTAAGTTTGGTGTTCCACCAAAATTTTATCTAAAAGCACATTCTCACTTTCTGCAATATGCTAGCTCCAAGCAATCAGACAAAATCATTTAATCATTTGGCTGTTTTTATTTTTATTTTTAGTTCCATAACCTTTAGCAAGGCCAAGAGAATTCATAATTGGTTAGCTTGTTGCATCAGAGGCAGTGGCAAGGAATTAAGTTTGGTGTTCTCACACCAAAATAAATCCAAAAGACACACTCAATTCATGCATACTAACTGTTCCGAGGGTTACCTGAAACTGTAGGTCGATCTCGGACGAGATCTTCTGTAATGGTCGGAGTTGACGTGTCCAGCTGGCGGATGGCAGCCGGAGCTGGTGCGTCCGACTTGTTGGACTGATAGCGCTGCTGATCCTCTGTCACCGAAGGGTGGGGGTACCTACAAGGGACTCCGATGCTTAAGTTAGCAAGGGTATTAAGCAGGTTTTTAGTAGAATCAGAGTATGAGTTATACCTGGGTGCTCCAGTGTATTTATAATAGTGTGGGAAGACCTTCTTAGATAGGTAAGTTAGTTATCTTATCTTTTGGCAAGGTAAGCTTATCTTCAATAGAATCGCCCTTATCTCTATAAGCTTGGGCTGCCTTTGGATCTGGGCGTATTCGTTGAGTTGGGCCCTTTTTTGGGCTTTCCTGTCGATTTGGCCGACCTCTTTTAGGAAGAGGTTGGATAGTCTGACCTGAAGAGGTCGGTCGCTTTGTCGCCAATCATCCCGGGTCGGATAGCTCGACCCAGGGTATGAACAGTGCCCCTGCTTGAGTTCGGTCTTCTTTTTTGAGGTCGAGTCCTTGACTTTGGTCCTTCTCTAGTGAAGCTGAACTCAAGCATTTAGTCGATTCCTTTCTTTGTAGAACCTTTTTGAATGTGGAACGTTTTCCTCTAAAAGCGCGCGCTTTTATATCAGCGCTTTGTTCTTGGGAACATGCGAGGGTTTAATACCTTTATTAAATGGTATTGATTGCCCCGTTTCTCTTGGCTTTATTTTGAATTTTGCAATTTAGAAACGGTTTCTCTTCTTCGTAACCTCCCTTATTTTTCTTTCTTTCTGTTTTTCGCCTAGAGTTCATAGTTTTTCCTTGCGACGCCTGCTTGCTACTGCTTTCTGTGGAAGAGGGGTGATTTTGGATTTCACCTTCCGTTTCCTACTTTTTGCGAGTTTTTCCATTCGAGGGGTGGCTCTTTCGCCTACCGCTTCTGCTCTTCAGCTTTCTTTTGAGGTTTTCTCCTATTTTTCCAGGTTTGATTTTTCTTCCTTTCTCTTTTCCGTGTCACTTTTTCGTGTCTGATTTTGAGAAAGTTTTGATTTTGCTTGGAGAAAGTTTGGATATTTCTGCTTTTACTGTGCCTGATTGCTATTGTAATGTGTGTTCTGGGAGTTTTTTCGCCTTTTTGCATGAACCTTTTCACCTTTCCTATTGTTTGATGCTTTTAGGGTTTTGCATGTTATCACCATTTTTGTTTGTGCTTTTGATGATGGTTTTGTTTGATTCTGAAAAAAGATTGTGCCTTTGACGATTTCCGCTTGGCATGTTTGATGTTGGCGATGCTTTTTGCTGATGGACCGTAAAAAGATAGTGGCTTTGATGACTTTTTGTGTTTTGACTTTCTTTTTCGAAATGTTTGTTATTTGAAATCTTTTTTTCTTGTTTGAGAGATGCCGGGACGTAAGCTGTAGATTTTTCCTGAAATCTTGCTTTGTTACTGCCTCCAAAGGATGCCCCAGGACTTTGGTTTGAGTCTTGGGGTTTTTCTTTTCCTTTTGTTCTTCTGTATCATATTAATCGAGTTGTTATGCCTCTCGTCCGAGATGTTTTTTAGTAATCCAATCTTCTTTTCTTATTGTAGGATTAGTTGGCCTCATGTCTTCTCGTAATAACATTGTAGAGATGTCTTCTAAAGCTCCCGAGGGGATGTCTGATTGGCTGGACTCCCTTGTCTTAATGTGTGTCTCTGTGGTGGACGCTGATTTTTGTGTAGAGCTGAGGAAACGTCATAGAATTTGTGGTAGCAGTGCCCGGGAGAGGGATTATGAGCTTGTAGCGCCCGACTCTGACGAGAGGGTTTGTTTTCCTACTTTGGTCGGGGGGGAGCGTCCTTTCTTCTATGCCTATGAATATTTCTTCAGCCAGTTGGACATTACTTTTCCATTTACTACTTTCGAGACCGACTTGTTGTGGTCGTATAACATTGCCCCATCCCAGCTTCATCTAAATTCCTAGGGTTTTATCAAGATCTTTCAGCTCCTTTGCCAAGAGTTAGGCGTAACACCTTCTCAAACTCTTTTCCTTTATCTTTTTGTTTCTGCCAAGCCTGGTGCCTCTTCCAAAAAGAAAGCTTCCTGGGTTTCTTTTAGGTTTGCCCAGGGTCATAAAGTTTTTGCCATGTACGATGAGTCTTTTAAGGACTTTAAGAATTATTTCTTTAGAGTCCATGCTGTTGAGGGGGTCCGTGATAAACCACTATTTTATGGTTTATATTGTGTTTAATTGTGTGGTTTTATCAAGATCCTTACCCACTTATTCATTAATTTAGCATGCATTTATATTTCTTTCCTGAAATTATTACATGATTGAAAACTGCTTCCTAGAGACTTTTAATTACGCATTTTAATTCTCCTTTATTCCATTCGATACCGTGATCTATATGTTAAGTGTTTCAGGCTTTATAGGGCATGAATGAGTTGGAGATTGGAAAAGAAGCTAGCAAAAATGGAAGGAACACAAGAAATTGAGGAGATAACCAACGAGAAGTGACGCGGCCGCATGGCTCATGCGACCGCGCGAAAGAGGAGAAATCGCAGTGACGCGGCCGCATGGCTCACGTGACCGCGCGGATTGGAAAAGCACAAGCGACGCGGAGGCGTGGACGACGCGAACGCGTGGCAGGGAAAAACGTGAATGACGCGTCCGCATGGATGATGCGATCGCGTGACGTGCGCGATCTGCATAATCTGCAGAATTCGCTGGGGGCGATTTCGGACCCTATTTTGACCCAGTTTTTGGCCTAGAACAGCAGACTAGAGCCAGAGAACATGCAGAAACCAAAGACAACATTCATTCTACACAGTTTTAGTTTGGAGATCTAGTTTTTACTCCTCCTCTAGGTTTTTCTCTCTACACATTTATAGTTCTTAGGATTTTAATTTTCTCTTGCTTTTTGCATTGGGATACTGAGAAGAGCTATTACCTCATCAAGACTTCGTCATTCTAGTTCGTTTTCTTTTCTTGGCTTTACTCTTCCATGTCCTTTGCTTTGTTTAATTTTACCATTGGAATATTTTTAGGATTATTTAATACAAGGATCACTTTTATTTTTAATTGACTATTTTGATTTTTATTTACAATGTCTTTCTTTAATTCCTTTTCATATGCTATGAATTTTACATTCACAATGAGCGAGTAGTTTCCTAACTTGATGGGGAGTTGATTGAAAGGAACCCTTGAGTTGGAAAGCTTAAAAGAAAGATTGTAATTGGGTTTATGGTTGGATTGCCTTCTAGTCACTAACACCAATCTCTTTTAAATAAGTGGATTGCAACTTGTGAACAGACGTAGTATTCCAACTTGTTTGACTTTCCCTTACCCAGTAAAGGATAACTAAACAGGACAACCTTTAATTGTCAATTAATCTTGAGAGTATTCCAACAATAATAGGGATTCCAACTAATCAACTTCCAGTCAAGGCTTTTATTTACATTATTCAAATTCTCCAATTTAATTTCTTGCTTACTCAACTCAAACCTTTTTGAAAACATCCGATTAATAAAATAGCACACTTTTCTGCAACTCATTGGGAGACGACCTGGGATTCATACTCCCAGTATTTTAATTTTAAATTTCTGTGACACCTTTCTAAATTGATAAGCAGATTTCTGGTGAGTTAAGAACTATACTTGCAACGTATATATTTTAATAATTTTTAATTCACCAATTTCTACCCGCATCAATTTTTGGCGCTGTTGCCGGGGAGTTGCAATAGAGTGCTAAAGTTATTAATTAGAATTTATTTATTTGCATTTTATTTTATTTTGCTACCATGAGCTGCATGTTTCTTTCGTCAAATGACGCGTTCACTTCCTGATCCAAGCTTGCCAATATTCGATCCTGAAATTGAAAGGACTATTTCACGAATAAGGCGAGCTCGGCGTCGGTTAGTCCTCTCTGAGGGCGGATCTGAAATGTCAGTTGAAGAAGAAACCAGCCCCTGTTCTACTGATTCGGTTGATTCACGCGTAGACAACATGGTAGAACCTAGGAGAATTACTATCCAGGAGGAAGGAGCCCCTGATTTTACAATACAACCGTTTCAAGCGCATCACCCAGCGGTGGCTACAGATTTTGAAATAAAGACCGCACTGCTCAATTTGATGCCCAAGTTTCATGGCTTACCTGCTCAAGAGCCTATCAAGCACCTGAGAGATTTCCAAGCAGCCTGTTCTACTGTCAGGCGTGATGGTGCAGATGAAACTTTAATTTTGTTGAAAGCTTTCCCGTTTTCTCTTGAGGGAAAAGCAAGAGAGTGGTACTACACTCAACCCCTAGCAAATGTATCCAACTGGGATACACTCAGAAAAGAATTTTTGGAAAAATTCTTTCCATCTGAAGTTACTGATAAACTGAGGAAAGACATTTCCATGATTGTTCAAGATGACAACGAGACTCTATTTGAATACTGGGAGCGTTTCAATAATCTTCTGGAAGCATGCCCCCACCACAGGATTGACAAGATAGTGTTACTCAGCTATATCACACAGGGCATGAGGCCCCAAGATAAGACCACATTGGAAAGTGCTAGCAATAGGTCTATGAAGAAGTACAAGACCACTAATGAGGCATGGCAATTGATCAGCGACTTAGCTGAATCTACTAGGAACCACAGGCAGAAACAAGGCCGTTCAAAAGCCGTTACAGAAGTATCCTCTAGCAGAGAGACTGCTGCTCTAGCTCAGAGTATCTGTGAAATGACCAACTTGCTGAAGCAGATGCAATTGAATCAACAACAAGTTCAGCAAGCTCAACCTCCTCCACCACAACAAAGCCAACGGTTAATCCCACAAAGAGTTTGCGGAGTCTATGCTGATTATAGCCATTATACTGATGAATGCCTGATGTTCTCTCCAAGGGTGTATTGGTAAATTTCTCTTTAATAACACCTCGTTGTGAGTATAGCTTTACCAACAACAATCCTTGGGAGGTCAAATTTAGAAGAGTGATTTGGTTGTCACAAGTTCAACCCCAATAGAAATAACCGAAGTATTCAAACCTCAGATCGTCTCACAAGGAATGGGCAAACATGTACTTCGACATTGGTTAGAAATCCGGGGTTGTGAGTTATGAGCATGAAAATAAATGGAAAAACTTAACAAGCAAGTAATCTTAAATTGCAATAAACGAATTCAACTACGTAAGCAAAAATTAAGCAATTCCAATGAACAAGCAATATTCTACTTAATTCTACCTTAAACTAAACGAATAACTATAACTAAGACAATTGAAATTGGAAATTGGTTTTCGAATATGAATGACAAAAACAACTCTTGGCTAGGCATGGGAATTGGGATCACAATCCTTGTCCAACGACTACATCTTGACAATTATGAGGAACCAAGCTCAATAACTCTACTCTCAAGTCTTAAGTACGTGATGTCTACCCCTAGACTTGAAGTACGTCAAATGGCCCTGATCACATCAACCCATAAGTCCCAACCTACCTACTAATTAGATTAGTAGTGGGTTAGCGTCAATGAGTATCAAATTGACCACCTAGGGCTCCCAAATCATCAAATCCATTAGACCCAATGACTCAAGTTTACCCAATTCCCTTGACCTAGGCCAAGAGTGAGAAGGAACTACTCCATAATCAAAGTGAACAATTCATCGAACACTTGGTAAGCACTAACAAAAGACATGTTCAAAATAGCAATTAAATTGAATTCTACAAAAATCCACTAACAATTATCAATGTACAATCAAACAATCAACAAGAGTAAACATAGAAATCATCAATGTAACATCAACAAAACAAAATTCACAACATTCATGAAATGGGTAAAAATGACAATTGACAAGAATCATAAAACTATCACTAGATATAAGCAAGATTGTAGCAAGGAATTTAAATTGAACAATTAAAACTGTAATCAACAAAATCTAATTCACAAATCAACAAGGAAAAATCAAAATGGAAACTAGATCTAGAGAGGAACAAGGGTTTCTCTCTCTAGAATCACCCAAGAACCAAAAAAAACTCCTAAATTTATGTCCTAGTGCCAAAATGAGTTCTCTCCTTCCCCCTTAGCATCCATGGGTCTTTTCCATGCAGAAACAGCTTGAAAATGGGCCTCCTTGGCCTCAGAAATCGCCAAGCACGATTTCTCTTAATGAGGTCACGTGCAGCTTCCCACGCGTGTGCGCCAGTTGCGCGTGTGCGTCGATAGAAATCTTCCAATCTGCGCGGATGCGTCCATCCTTGCACGCCGCTTCTAGTCAGTTCCATCCACGCGAGCGCGTGGAGTGCGCGGGCGCGCTGATGCTGCTGCTCCCAAGACTTCAATTCTTCATGTTCCTCCCTTTTTGTACATGCTTTCTCCCTCTCTTCTGAGTCATTCCTAACCTATAATTCCTGAAATTACTCAACACAGATATCACGGCATCGAATGACAATAGAAGAGGATTAAAATATGGCAATTTTAAGGTAAAATAAGCATGTTTTTCATCATAGAGCAATATTGGGAAGTGAACAAAAAACCATGCATTTCTTGTGAATAAGTGTGAGAAATATTGATAAAATCCCCCAAAATAAGCACAAGATAAACCACGAAATCGGGGTTTATCAAATCTCCCCATACTTAAACCAAGCATGCCCTCATGCTTAAAATAAAAAGACCAAAGATTATGATGGGAAAGGGTTTATGAAATGCTAAGTATCTAAACGGATGCATGTAACTAATGTAAAGTCATCTACCTACTTGGTCAAAAGTGAATCCATCCTTCAAGAATACATGTGAGCATATGGGGTGAAGATAGTATGCAGTTCACGAATCCTACCAAACTGAACATCACTAAAGAGTGCATATGACTTGCTAAACGAACGCTTGTGAAATCTGGGAACAAGCATTGAGCATCGAACCCTCACCGGAAGTGTATCCGCTCTATTCGCTCAAGTGTCTAGGGTTCGTCACTCAATCTCCTCCTAATCATGCTTTCCAAGATTTGTCTTTCATCTAATCAATCGACAATTACTTAATGCATGCGTACAAGTATCATGAGGTCTTATTCATGGGTTGTAATGGGGGTAAGGTGAAGGTAAGGATGTATATGGCTAAGTTGGCTTAAAATTTGAGTCCTTGATCAACCTCGGATCCCACTAGACACCTAAAACAACCTATACAACTACAATATATTCCTAGCTACCCTTGAATTTCTACCCTTTTGCATACTCATGCCTTCTTTTCAGCCCACCTACTATATGCATTGTTTTTATTACTTTATCTTGGGGCATTTTTTGTCTCCTCTTTTTTTTTTTTTTTTATATATGACATTATCATCATCCCCTTTTCCTTGGGGTTTCTTAGTAAACTAAAGTGTCAATGCATACGGTGCAATCATTTAGCACATAAGTATGTTCCCAAAATCCTAGAGTTTTCAATTACACTACAATTACATGCCTATATATCTACCCGAATTTCCAAAGTATACCCCTCCTATGTGAATGATACACATCCTAACTTACCTAAGCTAATCAAGGATTCAAATTCAGGGACATTCATGGTTTTTCACTTAGGGTTGTTGACGTGCTCCATTTAAGAACAAGAGGGTTTATCAAAGGCTCAAAATTGGTTAGCAATGGTAGATATAAGGGTTAAGGCTATTTGGGAAAAGTGACTATTGAAATGATGGCCTCAATCACGCAAATGCATTCATACACAAAGCAATGGACATATAGAATTAGACAAACCAAGGATCACATTCATGGAGAGAGAGATATGCACACAAGAATGGAAATAATGGTTAAAAGATGTAACCATGCAATAGGCTCAAAACTTTCATGCTTGTGTTCTTAACTCAATCACTATGTTCCAAAATACATTCTTAAAGCAAGTTCACTGCGAAAATTTTCAAAATTTTGGTAGGTCATCCAGAACACAGTTTCTTGGAGAGAAAGTTATTGCTTTGACCAAGTAATCCTAATTAAAACTAACTACCATGCAAGGGTATTTACAAGAAAAACTAACTACACATGAAATATGCTAACATCTATGCAAGATAAATCCATGGTTATTGAAGAGAAGAGAGTGTTACCCATGGAGATCGGTCGAACGACCTCCCCACACTTTAGAAATTAGCACGGTCCTCCGTCCTACGAATAATACTCAAGGGACGGTCGGGACCGGAGCCTTCACTATCCCCTCCATCAGAACTTCCATCGCTTGGGTTCGAGGTGGATGTGAATATCTCAGGTTCCTCCATGCTCGGGGCAATACGACTCAGAAGCTTCTTGAGGTGGGTGTATCAGCGGTGGTTGCGCCGCTCATACCTATCCAGCTTCCGGTGAAGATCTTCTATCCTTTGGTCTGTGGATCTCAGTGGTGGTGATGATGAGCTCGAGGGAAAAAGAAGTGGCGGGGCCATGTCAAGGCTTGGTTTGTTCATGGGAAGATATAGGTATTTTCCCTTGGGACCACATCGCCCTTAGCCGGAACCATGATCTTCTTATCCTTAGTTTCCCAAGAAACACCTGCAGCAGCAACTAAGTCAGATACCAAAGCTGGAAATGGCAGGTTACCCCGGTCGTGAACTTGACTCATTGCTTGCTTGACAAGAGGTGGGATGTTCACCGGCTTTTCCATGAGAATACACCAAACAAGCAAGGCAAGGTCCGCCGTGATGGACGACCTGTGAGTGATAGGTAGCACATAGTGAGAAAGGATCTGGGCCCAGGCTCTAGCTTCCACAGTGAGGAAGCGAGCATTGATACTCTTGGGGCTCATCCGCTGTCGACCTTGGATCCAAAAAGTTTCTGGCTCAGCAACGACTCGGAGTATCGAGTCCCAATCGAATCCATACTCTTCACGCTGACGTAGGATTATTTGGTAGCCATCCATGGCACTTGGCACTGGTAAAACATTAAGTACTTGCTGAATAGCCTTTTCTGAAACTGAGACTTGCTTACGGCACATGTATACCGATTGAAGAGAGGGAATGTGGTAGTTGGTGTAAAATTCTTCCACCCAAGAGAGGTTGATTTCCCTTGGTTTCCTCAAAAGAAACTCCCATCCTCGCTTTTCGATACAGGGTAGAATATAAGGAGCAATCTTGTCTGGCGGAGCGAGCAAATGCTCAGGATGATAGTTCCTTACGGCTATAGAAGGGAACTTGAGTTCACAAAAGCGGTTGGGGAACCTTGAAGAGTCTCGTGCCGGTTTGCCCTTGTTATCCTCATCAATAGGAGCGGGTGTCTTTCCATTCTTTGATAAGGTTTTGGCTCCTATCGAAGAACGCGCCTTAGAATTTGATCCTTGGGGTACCCTTTTTGCGGCCGGTTTCCTCGAAGCTACCTCCTTGCTTTTTTTGGTGGCCATCCTAAAAAGAAAGGGGAGGAAGGAAAACATTAAACCCAAGAAACAAATTGATGAAAACATGCAAGTGATTTTTCATGCCCATGATGAATATGAAAGCAAGGGTTATATCACTTGGCATGTGATGCAAGAGAGGGTAAGGCAAGCAAAGGCATGAGAAGAGTAGTCTCAAGCATCCTTAGTAAAAAGCAAGTCATGTTCAATTAATATGGGATTCGCAAGTATGAACCTTAAGCACACAAATTAGACTCAATGCATTTAAGAGGAAGCAAGTGAATGAGGAGAGAGCACCAATTTGAAAGTGTATGACTAAAATGAGCCAAAATGGTAGTTGTGCATTTCCTCGAACACTTGCCGTGCAATAATCAAGCAATGAGCAATTATGAGATACTAAACCAATTCAAAGCCCAAAATGGAACATCAATCACCACATAAACATCACACAATGGTAAAAGAGTGACAAAAGATCTAGTAATTCAAATTAAGTTCAAGTTCAACATCCATGGAGAAACAAAGAAAAGAGAGGGAAAATAACCAAACAAAAACAAGAAATATCACTATCAAGCAAAAGAGAAACTAAGTGAGATGATAAGAAGCATTTAATTAGAAGAAATAGTATAAGAAAAAGCAAAGGTAAAGGGGAGGGAGAAGTTAAACCTTGAAGAGTATGAAAAAGCAAGGTTGAATCTTCTTTTGTGAAGATGAGAGAGAAAATAGGAAAAGTGTAGCGCCACCGGAAAAATGGTTGTTGTCACCGGCGAGTGGCCGGAGACAATGGTGGTGGGTTGTGGAAGAAGGAGAAGAAGAGAAGAGAAGAGAAGTGATGAAGGGAGTAGGAGCTAAGAAAGAAAAAGAAGGGTGAGTGAGAAAGGAAGTGGAACGGCGCAAAGTATAAAACTGATTCGCGCGGATGGCGCGCGCGCGCAAGGTGCGCTGACGCGTCGGTGAAGGTACTAGCTGAGGGCGCGTGCGCGTCAGTGGCGCGCGCGCGCGAGAGGAGCTGTGCCCCAGGCACAAAAGTGGCATAAACCTGGCTCAAGTCTCTGGTTTTTGTACCAGGGTGACCAAGGGAGGCATGCGCGCGGATGCGCACCATGCGCGGGCGCGTGCTTGTGGTATTCTACAGATGGCGCGGGCGCGCACTACTCACGGACGCGTCAGTTTTGGCACAAAGTTGGTCCAATCGTGGCACAACTCTCTGATTTTTGTACCAGAGACTCCATATAGCTCCATCGGCGCGCGCGCGCATAGTGCACTTGCGCGTCGATGGTCAACTGGCAATGGTGCACGCAGGCGGCATGTACGTGAACACGTGGGTGCCTGGCGCGAGTTGGGCACAAAGTTGGCCTGACTCTCGGGTTTTTGGCCTGAAAATGGAAATTCGCAACCGGCGCACGCGCGCACTGTGCGCTTGCGCGTCGGTGCTCTTTTTCAAAGAAAAATTTTGTGTTTTCTTTATCTCTTTCACAACCTATCTAAATGAACATTCTACCTATCTAACAGAATCAACAAAGCTAGCATCCCTAAGCACTCAATCAATCATCAAAAGAGCATAAAATTCAAGGAACTAAAGATACTACAAGATGGTATAAACAAGGAAGATCTTACCATGGTGGGTGCCTCCCACCAAGCACTTTTCTTTAACGTCCTTAAGTTGGACGGTCCTCTTCTCAAGTTTCATCTCTACTTGGTGCATCCTCCAATATGTACACCTCTAGCTCCCTTGGAGGTTTGCAACCATGATATTTCTTCACTCTATGCCCATTCACCTTGAAAGTTGCTTCACTTTTGGGATCAAACAATTCCACCACTCTGTAGGGCTTCATTTCTTTCACCTTAAAAGGTCCTTCCCATCTAGAATGGAGCTTGCCAGGCATAAATCGGAGCCTTGAGTTGTAGAGGAGGACTTCATCTCCTTCTTTAAAGTCCTTCTTCCAAATGTGATGGTCATGGAACGCTTTAGTCTTTTCCTTATAAATTCGGGCATTCTCATATGACTCGTTCCTCAAACACTCAAGCTCTTCTAATTGTAACTTCCTAGCTTCACCCGCCTTAGCTAAATCCATGTTGCACTGCTTTACCGCCCAATATGCTCGATGCTCAATTTCCACCAGAAGGTGGTATGCCTTACCATAGACGATCCGAAAGGGACTCATCCCTATCGGAGTCTTTTAGGCTGTTCTGTATGCCCATAGTACATCTCCTAACCGGAGGCTCCAATTCTTTCTTTGTGGATTGACCATTTTTTCCAAGATTCTCTTGATTTTCCGGTTGGACACTTCCGCTTGCCCATTTGTTTGCGGATGATAAGCAGTAGCAACCTTATACGATACTCCATAGCGCTTGAGCAATGCTTCTACCTTCCTGTTACAAAAGTGGGATCCTTGGTCGCTCACGATTGCTCGTGGCGACCCATAACGGCATACAATGTGATTCCTAATGAAAGAAACAACGGTGTTGGCGTCGTCAAGGCGGGTAGGCCCGGCCTCCACCCACTTTGACACGTAGTCAACCGCTAACAGAATGTACAGATACCCACTAGAGTTAGGAAATGGTCCCATAAAGTCAATGCCCCACACATCAAATATCTCACAGAACAATATAGGTTGCTGAGGCATTTCATCCCTTTGGGATGTGTTTCCTGACTTTTGACACTGATGACAAGACACACATAGCCGGTTAGCATCCTTGAATAAGGTTGGCCACCAGAATCCGCAATCCAACACCTTTTTGGCGGTCCTTTGTGGGCCAAAGTGGCCACCACAGTCGAACGAATGACAAGCTTCCAGAATTGGTTGAAATTCGGATTCCGTGACACACCTTCGGATTACTTGGTCTACACCTCTCTTCCACAAGTGAGGGTCATCCCAAATATAGTATTTGGAATCACTCCTCAGCTTGTCCCTTTCATTTTTCGAAAAGTTGGGAGGGAAGATTCTTGCAACCAAGTAGTTTGCCATTGGGGCAAACCAAGGAAAACTAGCCGACATAGCATGCAAACTTTCCAATGGAAATGAGTCATTGATCGAAAATGGATCAGTTTTTAAATTCTCAATGCGGCTTAAATGATCAGCAACCATGTTTTGAGATCCACTCCGGTCCCTAATCTCAATGTCGAATTCTTGCAAAAGCAAGATCCAACGTATGAGTCTAGGCTTTGACTCATTCTTTGTCAATAAATACTTCAAAGATGCATGATCCGTGTATACCACTATCCTTGAACCTAGCAAATAAGATCTGAATTTATCTAAGGCATGAACAATGGCTAAGAGTTCTTTTTCGGTAGTGGTATAGTTGGATTGTGCGGCATCTAGTGTCTTAGAAGAGTAGGCAATGACATAAGGGAGTTTACCCTCGCGCTGTGCAAGCGCGGCACCCACAGCATAGTTTGACGCATCGCACATTATCTCAAACGGCAACGTCCAGTTGGGGCCTCGCACAATCGGTGCTATGGTGAGAATTTTCCTCAACTCTTCAAAAGCTTTTACACATTCACTGTCAAACTCAAATCCACATCTTTTTGGAGTAGGCGCGACAATGGCAAGGTAATCTTGCTGAAGTCCTTGATAAAGCGCCTGTAAAATCCTGCATGTCCCAAAAATGAGCGGACCTCCCTCACGGATGAGGGGTGAGGCAAAGTAGTAATAATATCGACCTTGGTCGGGTCCACGGAAATGCCTTCATGAGATACTACATGTCCCAACACTATGCCTTGTCGTACCATAAAGTGACATTTTTCAAAATTTAAGACAAGGTTGGTGTCAACACATCTAGCTAGGAACTTGGCCAAGCTCTCCAAACAACAATCAAATGAGACACCATAAACGCTAAAATCGTCCATAAAAACTTCTAGACAATTCTCCATTAGATTAGAGAAGACACTCATCATGTACCTCTGAAAAGTAGCGGGTGCGTTACATAGTCCAAATGGCATCCTTTTATAGGCAAAGGTGCCAAACGGGCATGTAAACGTGGTCTTCTCCTGATCTTCAAGAGCAATATGTATCTGAAAATATCCAGTAAATCCATCAAGAAAACAGTAGTGAGATTTACCTGCCAAGCGGTCCAACATCTGATCGATGAAGGGTAAGGGGTAATGGTCCTTCCGTGTGGCGGCATTCAATCTTCTGTAGTCAATACATACTCGCCACGCATTTTGCACTCTTTTAGTGACCATTTCTCCGTCTTCCTTCTTGACCGTTGTGATGCCCGACTTCTTGGGAACAACTTGAACCGGGCTCACCCACTCACTGTCGGAAATAGAGTATATGATATCCGCATCCAGTAGTCGGGTGACCTCTTTCTTCACTACGTCGAGGATGGTCGGGTTGAGCCTTCTTTGCGATTGTCGAACCGGCTTGGCTCCATCTTGGAGAAATATCCTATGCATACACTTATGCGGGTCAATCCCCACAATATCCGCAAGGCTCCATCCTATCGCTTTCTTGTACTTTCTTAGAATGTCTAGGAGTTTTTCCTCTTCTTCACTTGAGAGTTCACTAGCAATGATAACTAAAAACCCACAGTTGTCTTCTAGGAACGCATATTTCAGATGGGAGAGAAGGGGTTTCAGTTCACTTGCTACCTCCAGATGAGGTTCCTTTTCATCAAGCTTATGGGACTCATTCTTGACATCTTCTTTAAGTTCATCCTCTTGGTCATCTATCTCCTCAACGGTGGGTAGCACGACTTGTCATGATCTTCTTCTTGTACTTCCGCTACCACTTCATCAATTATGTCGCATCGGAGCATAGAATGTTCTTCGGAGGATTTTCATGCTTCCTCCAAATTGAACTTGATAGTCTTGTCTCCAACTCCAAAGGAATATACCATAAAGCATCTAGCTTGATTGGAGGTTTGAGGAAAGGCTACCAAGAGGACGGAGGATGAGTTCTACCTTCGTTGGGAATCTCAAGGATGTAAAAGTCAACCGGAAAAATCAAATCCTTAATTGCCACAAGTACATCTTCAGCTATTCCCATTACTGTGATCACACTTTTATCGGCTAAGGCAAACCTCGCCGCCGACTTCTTCAATGGAGCTAAATTCAACCGCACATAGATAGAAAGCGGCATGATGCTAATACAAGCACCCAAGTCACACATACAATCATGAAAAGTGTATCCACCAATACAACAAGATACTAAGCACGGTCCAAGGTCACCATATTTTCTTGAATAGGCTCCATCAAGGAAGAAATCGAGCTACCCAAGGATAGTGTCTCCAATTCCCCTATTCTATCCTTGTGTGTAAGTCTTTCAAAAATTTGCATACTTGGGGATTTGTTGAATAGCGTCAAGGAGTGGTATGGTTACCTCGACCTTTTTGAACACTTGGAGCATGTCTAAATCAAATTCCGGTGTCTTCTTTGCTTTCTTCACCATGGAAGGAAATAAAATAGGAATTGATTCATCGACTACGGCTTCCTCTTGGGTTCCTTGAGGTTTACTCCTTCCTCAGCTTTTGTTACCACTCTTCTTCATGTGGAGTTCCAACAACCTCTTTCTCATGCATCTTCCCATGACTCTTGGGGTATTCCTCCAATGTATCCCCGACGTAGATGATGGCATTGAGACCGCTCTTGGTTTGGTTGGGTTGTGATGGAAGGTTGAGGAATTGAGGTTGGGTGGTGTTGTTATTGGAGTTGGTGTTGGTTTGACATGTTCATCTTGAGAGTATGTTGGTGAGGTTAGCCAATTAGTGTTAAGCCTCGAATTGAGCCTTTTGATCTCACTCGCTTTTCCATAGTGGCTCTAAGCTCATCAACTTGATGTTGAAATGTAGGAGTTTGGTTTTGTGTCTATGGTGTGGTGTTTGGTACTTGTGTAGTTGTTTTGGTTTTGGTTGCTTGGTAGTGTGTTATTGTGTGGTATTGGATAAAGATTGGTTGTTATTGTGATGAGAAGAAGGGTTGTTCCATCTTTGGTTCTGATTGCTTCCTTGTGAATTATCTCTCCGCCCTTGATGTTGATTGCTACCTTGATGTAGTTGTTCTGGCCTTGAAAGGATATGGTGGACGGCTGTTGTAATTCACATTGGCTACCACAAGGGATGTTCCTCTTGAATTTGATGGCATTGGTCGGTGTAATGTGTAGTACTAGAGCACAACCCACAAATCCTAGGAGGGCCTTCAAGTTGAGCAACCGGAGGAGGGGCTTGGATGGCATTGATGCAGTAATACTCCCTTTTATCTCTTTGAATTTGTGTAAGGATGGTGGCCATATCCCCAAGTGCCTTGGTTAGACTTGCTTCGGAGAGGGACGGTTCTACCACACCCTTAAGGGGGTTATTCCTCACTCTTGTGTGTTGCGTAGATTCGGTGACATCCTTTATCAAATCCCAAGCTTCTCCTTCTGTCTGTTTTTTGAAAGGGACCCGCCACTAGAGGCGATAAGCAATCTTCTATCTTCCGCACCATAAGACCTCACAAGGTAATAGTAGCTAATGAGCAAAGTGAAGTGGTCATTACGTGATGTGGACATGACTCCAATAGCCTCTGAGAACCGAGACCAATACTCCATACATGCTCTTCTTGGTCTCTTTGGCATTATGCCCCGAAATCTCTCCGGATGTATTCCCGGTCCCCTTCTCTGTGGGAGTGTA